>NW_024104473.1:1099809-1265930 GCF_003945595.2 Pipra filicauda | reverse complement strand
GGACGGGGGGGGTCGGGCTGTGCAGCGGAGAAGGGAGGGGGGAGAAGGGGCAGGCAGGGGAGGCCGGGGGCAGGTGGGGGGGCCGGGCTGTGCAGGAGGGCAGCGACAGCGGCCTGGGGGAGGCGGCGTGCGGGGACGGGCAGGGCGGAGGGGCGGGAAGGAGGGCAGGGCGGGTCGGGGTGTGCAGCAGGGGCCGGAGGGGGAGCGGGGCCAGGCCGGCTGGGCCAGGCCGGCTGGGGGGACAGGGAGGGCGGAGGGGGTCGGGCTGCCCCTGCGGGGCAGGGAGGGGGCGCCGGGCACGAGCGGGTTGGGGAGGGAGGGACGGGGTGGGCTAGGGTGGAGAGGGAGGCGGGGGGGTTTGGGGGGGGGAGGGTGTGGGGGGTAGGGGGGGGGAGGAAGGGAGGGGACGAAGGAACGGGAACAAAGTAAAAGAAAACGGAAAAGCAAAAGCAAAGAAAAAGAGCCGCGGCAGCGAGAGGCTCCCGCGGCGCTGCTGCCTCCCCGCGCACTGCCCGAGCAAATGGCTGTGGGGGCGAGTTCCGGCGCTTAAATACCCCCGCCCCGACCCGCCCCCTGCCCGTCCCCGCCCCGCGCACCTGGACGGGCCCCGCCTCGCACACCTGTGCGGGCCCCGCTCCGCCCCGGACCCGCCCCGGACCCGCCCCGCCCGCGGGGTTTAAAGCCGGCAGAGCCGCGGTCGCCCCGCGTTTGTGGAAGAAGCTCGTACCGGGATGCTGCGGGAGCGATCGGCGCTCGGGGCCGGAGTCCCGGCCCGGCGGCTGCTCCCGGCGCTGCGCCGAGCTCGGGGCGCTGAGCGGGGACGGCACCGGAGGACCGAGGCTGGCTTGGAGCTGCGATGGGGTTCGGCAGCGGTACGGGGATCGGCATCGCCGGAGTCGCTCCGGGGTGGGCGCTGGGGCCGAGCTCGGCAGGGCCGCTCGGGCCGGGGCTCTGCCGGGGCCCGGTTGGGGGAGAACGGCGGCGCTTTCCTCGTACAGACGCGGAACCCGGGTCGGGACCGGCCGGGGTGCGGGGACACGCCGGGCCGGCCCCGGGACCCCCCGATCCCGCCGGGCCCGCGGCGCCGCCCGCACCCCCCGCGGGATCGGAGCTCCTCCCGCTCGGGCAACCCCGAGGCCATCGCACTTCCCCACCCCCCCCGAAGAACATCGCCCGCTTCCCTCTTCCCCGCGGCCCCAGGAGGTTCCCGCCCGCAGGGCCCCCCGGGAACGAGGGCTCTGGGGCCCGCCGGGGCTCCGGCCACGGACCCGCTCCGGCCGCGGGGAGCCGGGGCCCTGCCGGGGCAGGGAAGAACGGGGGCAGCCGCTCCCTCGTTCCTCCCGTGCTCCGGGACCCCGAGCAGAGCTCTGTCTGTCTGTCCCCTGTCTCTGTGTCTGTCCACAGGCGGCCCCAGGAGCTGGCGCTGACCGTGCCGCGGCTCGGGCATAGGCTGCTCCCAGCTCTGCCTGCGGAACTTCGGCAATTGCCCCCAGCAGTTCTTTGCCCTGCCATCCAGAAGGTGCGGCTCCTCTGACACCTGCCAGGTGAGACCTGAGGCTCTCCTTCCTCTCCCCCGCTTCCTCGGCAACTCGCACCCTCCCGGGGCGAACCCTCTGCTTTTGAAAAATCCCCCATCTTTATTTGCAGACGGGGAAGGTCCTGCCTGGGAGGGAAACGGCTACAGGAGAGGAAACCAAGAAACGCTCCAACCGGACGCTGCCGCGCGAGTCAAAGGAGGGAAGGACCGCAGGTAAATACAGTCAGGAAATCCGCTTTTATTAAATCTCTGCAGCATTAAATCCCCCCTTCCCAGCCACGGGCCGGAGGGAGCGCGGCCGGCTGGGCTGTGCCCGGCTGGGGACGGGCACCAATTCATCACTGCCCTGCTCAGGGAGGTTTTCCGGCCGTGTCCGGGATTCACCCAACGGCTGCAAAGGTGCTCGTGTGACTTCCGAGCTCATTTCCAGAGATAAAGGAGCCAAACGAGTCCGGAGGGATCCTTCGCTCCGAAGCAAAGGCGTCGGTCGAGTGTCGCCGCCTGGTCCCGCCTGCGGGGGGGCGTCTCCTCCAGGTGAGCCTTCGGAACCCAAAATGCCGGGGGGAGGGGCTCAGGTCGGGGCCGCTTTTCGGGCCCGGAGTTGGACGGAGCCCTCGGCGGCTCCTGATTTCCGCCAGGAACGTTCTCGGGGCTCCCTGGGCAGTCCCAGCTGGGCAGGGAACGCGGGCCGGGAGGAGGCCGGAGCGACAGAGAATGACCCAGCCCTGCTTGGGCTTCCTATTGCCGGGGGATGGAGGAGCTGTGCCCTGCACTGCCCTTCCTATTGCCGGGGGATGGAGGAGCTGTGCCCTGGAGCCGTGCCCTACAGCCCCCATGGGGTGGGCACGGGGAAAGGGCTGCCCGCGGCTCCTCAGCCGGGCGCTGCTCTGAACGGGCACCCTGAGATGCCTCACCCTGGACACGCCCCAGCGACAGCCCCAAAGGACCCAAAGAATCCAGCCGGCACCCGGCAGTGTCGGCACGGCGGGGCTGCAGAGCAGCGCGGGCACCCATTCCCAGGGCCCACCTCCCAGAGCTGTCCCGCGCCCCCCACGGGTGTCCCGCCCACCCCAAATCCCTGCCCTTCCAGCCGGAGGTGCTCTGAAGGCAGGGCTGTGCATCCCTTTCCTCGGGGAAAAGAACTCCCCGGGGCCGCTCCCGAGGCTCCGAAGGGACAGCGGCTTCCCGCCCGGCGAGACGTCCTCGCCCGTGCTCAGGGGCTGCCTCGCCCCGGGCCGGGAGCGCGTCCGGCCCCCGCCTTCTCCTGGGCCAACACATCCCCTGGAGCCCGGCCCGGGGCGGAAAAGCGGCCGAATTCCAGGGAACTCGCTCAAGTCCCCCCAGGGACACCAGCGGGGCTGGGGGAGGAGGGTTATAAACAGCAAAGTCTGTGGAATATCAACCTGTCCTTGTCCCGATCCCGCTGAGTAAACCTGGAACCGTGGCTGCTTCCTGGCAAACGTGGCGTTAAAGCAGCAGCTCTGCGGGGGAAGATCCGGGCTCCAGGAGGCACTGGGAGGCTTTTCCAGCAGGAATTCGGCATGGAATTGCGGGCTGTAGGTAGAATTCATCCAAACCTGCAAAGCTGAGACCGGAACCCAAACCTGGGCCCCACGCAGAGAACAATCTTTGTGCTGCTGTGTCGGCCAAAGCCGCTGCACTGAGAGATCTTGGCAGCCTAAAGGAGGGTAAACCAGCATCTCCCAAGGGGACAATCCAAGTCCCAACTAAATCCTTTTGCCTTTCCACAGGGACACTGACCCTTATTTGGTCCTGCTCTCCCACGGTTCATTTTGGGGGATTGGTTTGTGCTGGTTTACATTCCACGACTCCACCCACAGCTGGAGGTTTGAGGCTGTGCTTCTCTACTCCCAGCAGGTTCCCTAAGGAGCCAGTTACTCCAACAATCCTCTCGTTTGACTTTCTAGGCGAATTGTGCACAAGCCAGTCCCCCATTCCCTATCCAGGCTGGGAGTGCTCGTGCCCTTGGCACAGTTGGCTCTGGCTGGGCAGGAACTGAGAGCAGGACACGGGATAGAGCGGATCAGCTGCCCAGGGAACCTCCAGGAGATGAAGCTACGGGATCCTCATTCCAATCAAGGGAACACATTCTGTCTCTGGCAGAGCCCCCTGCCCATGGCTGGCAAATCAGGGCCAGGGCTCGGCCTCGCTGCAGCCGCCCCACACGGGAACAACTCAGGGCTCAGACCAACATTTCCCTGCTTGGCCACTGCAGAGACCCTCAGGTCACCTCAACACCTTCCTTCTCTTCCCAGCAGGTTACCTGAACTTTAACACCCACAACTGTCTGTGTCTCTCACCACTCATCACCTCAGCTTACCTCAATGTGTTCATTCCCTGCCCTGCAGAGAATGAACCTCCTTTTTAACCCCCAAACTTTCCCCTTCCAGCCCACTCCTGATTACCTTTTCTTGAACACAAAAGAGTCATTCCCTCCCCCAGAGATTACCTCCTTTTTAACCCCCAGAGTCTTCCCTACCTGCACACTCCTGATTACCTCTTTTGGACCTCCAAATATTCATTCTCTGCCCTGCAGATTTGCTCAAGTTTCACCCGCAGAAATTCCTCTGCCTCTCCCCTCCTGACTTCCTCACTTTGTTCCAAAATGTTCCTTCTCTGCTGCACATTGCCACAGATTTGACCCCCACAATTTTCCCTACAAGTCCACCACTGAGTACCTCATGTTCATCTCTCAATATTCATCCTCTACCATGCAGATTACCTCAGATATTTCCCCCCCAATTTTCCCTATGAGTCCACAACTGATTACCCCAGTTTACCTCAGGATGTACATTCTCTGCTCCACGTGACCTCAAATTTGACAAACACGAATTTTCCCTACCTGCCCAACACTGACTGCCTCACTTTACCCCGAGGTATTCATTCTCTCTGCTACAGATTGCCCAGATTTTACTCCCAAAATTCTCCTTACCTACCCACATGTAATCAGCTCCTCTGTACAAACACATGTTCATTCTCTACCCTGTGGGCTACCCCAAGTTTACCCTAAAACACTCCCCAACTGTCCACCACTGAGTACCTCATTTATCCTTCAAAATATTCATTCTCTGCCCAGGACATTCCCTCAAGTTTTACCCCCAGAGGTTTCCCCTCCTGCCCACTGTTGACTGCCTCAGTGTCCATCAGGAGGTACATCCTCTCTGCTACAGGTGACCTGAAATTTTACACACACAAATTTTCCCTACCTGCCCACCACTCACTGCCTCACTTTATCTCTAAATGGTCATTCTGTCCTCTACAGATGAGATCAACTCTTACACCCAACATTTCCCTTCCTCTACATCACCCATTTTCTCTTCCTGACGCCCCAACTTTTCATTCCATCCCTACACATTCCCTGAGTGTTTCCCTCCCAAGCATCCTGCCCTTCTTCCCTGTTTAAGAACTCACACTCCAGCCCCAGGCTCTCCACTCCCCCTCAGTGGGACCCCTCCAAAATGCCACCTCCCTCCCCTCTGCAGCACCTCACCTTTTCCTACACAAACAGTTGCTGGGGCCCCTCGAAATTACCCCAAGTTGGCAGCTACAAATGTCACCTCTGTCCCTGCCATGTTCTCCCAGGTTTCCCCAGCTGGGAGCTGCAAGGAATTCAGGCCAGGGAATGGACAGCAGGGAACAGCTGTACATGCAAAGGCAGAAAGAGAAGGTCTGTCAGCAAAAGGCACAAAGAAGGGGACAGGCTTCAGAAAACATTTCTGCAATCTAATGAAGAACTCTTTCCAGTTTCCCAGGGAGAAGAACAGGAACTCACAGCCACCAAGGCCTGACAGTCCCCTGCAGCCAGAGCTCAGCACACAGCCAGAGAGGCAATTCCAGCATCTAAAAGGAAAAAAAAGAACAAAAAAAGTGATTTATTTTGGTTTAAAGTTACTTTAAGTTGTTCCAAGCAAAGCAAGCCTTGCTCTGGTTTCAGTTGGGTGAACAGGGAGCGCTGGGCACAGGGCACGTCATTAATGCCCAGGGGATGGGGCTTTGTGGGGGAGGGAAGAGCAGCTGATGGAGTTGCCCAGTCCAATTCCTGCCCAAGGCCTGACTGGCCCAGGACAAACCCTCTGGCAGGCAGTGGGTTTGTTCCCTCTCATGGTCAGTGCCCAGTGTGTCCCTGTGGGCAGTGCCAGGCTGGGGACAGGCACACGCAGCTGGCAGCACTCTCTGCTCCAAAGACACTTCTGGCCTCCTTGGCAAACTGCCTCTGACACTTGGTTTTCTCCAGCAGAAATTAAGGAATTGCTCATGGCAGTTTGGAGATGAAGTTCTCCCAAAGGGAAGGAAAGAACAAATATTCCTGTCAGAGCCCTTGGGATCTGCTGGGCTGAATTGGGAAGGGCCCCTTATCTGCAGAGCAAATACAGGACAGCCTCAAACACAAAGCCCAGCCTGTCCAGTGGGGTGTGAAAGCACCACTGGGACAAACCTCCACTCTCCTGATTCTTTTCAGGGGCTGCTCCGACCCAGCTCTGAAGCTGCCAAGCCCAAACTGTCCCCGGCGCTCTGGAACAACAGGATCTTCCCAGGGATGATGCACTGGAAGCACAGCCCTCGTTCTCACCCTCCACACGCTCCCAGGCTCACCCCAAATTCAGGACAAGGGGCCAAAGGCCCCTCGGGCCGGGGCTCTCTCTGTCTCTGCGGGCTCAGGGACTGCAGCCACCAGGGCCCTCCAGCACGGACAGCCTGGACCCAGAGCAGATCCCTGGGCATTGGCAGTGTCCTGGGCACACCTGGAGACAGAAACCATCAGCCTCTGGGGACAGCACTTCATTGCCAGCACACACAGCCTGCCACATTTAGGGGGGCAGCTCTCGGAGCACAAAGCCCAGTCTGACCCAGTTCTCCTGGGCACCAACACGGACTCCACAGACCCACAGGAATGACAATCTTCTGCTGCTTTGAGAAACTTCAGCCCAGCTTTGCAAACCTCAGTCCCTGCAGCTCCTGCTCTCCAGAGCCCCGTTCAGGGCTGGCTCCAGTTCCCTGGAGAACCTGCCCCAGCCCCACTCTGGGCCAGCCTGAGCAGAAGCCACTGGGCTGCACAAGGAAGAACCCTCCCCTGGCTGCTGCAGCTGGAGGGAGATCCAGCTCCCAATGGAACCCTGGGAACAGCCTCCCAGAGGGTCTCTCCCCAGCCCTTGGCAATGGCTCAGAATGGCAGCAGCTCCAGTGCCAGCTGGGTCCCTGCACGAGTCCTTGTCCCAGCCCTGCCCCACGGACACACACGGGAGACACCCACGGGCACACAGGCCTTGCTTGCACAATTCCTCACCCACAGCTGAGGGAAAGCCACACAATATTAAGAAATAACCTGGGCTGAGAGCACTCATCACTCCAGTCCATCAGGACTTGGAGGCAGTTGGGTAGGCAACAGACCCAAATTCTAATCCTACCTCTACATTTATAACAGGTTCTCTTAGAAAGATCCTGGACAGGAACTCAGACAACAGAACCCAAACACTGCCCAAGCAATAACAGAAGGTTTGCCAGGAAGAACAGGAGTTCCTTGTTTTCCTTAACACCCTGGGACTGTAGGACCCAATCTTTGCAACCAAGGGACACCAGAGATGTGATTAATACTTAAACCTCTCCCCCATGGTTCTGTCTCAGAGAACTGGACCAGCCCTGAGCTACTCCCAGGTGCTGCAGTGCTTTGGGGAGGGGCAAGACAATGTCCCACTTCTGCTTGGAAACATTCCAGATGAGGAAAAGCCACTTCCCTTCTCTCTCTCTGACCCAGAACCAAAGCGGTCCTGTAGGACAACACGGACTATGCACGGAAGGCCCGAGTCAGTGGGGGGAAAAGCCTAAACAAACCAAACCACCCCAAATTTCAAGATAAAAACAGGCTGCTTCCTTAACAGGAGCACACCAAACTCATTGAAGCCAGAGAGGAAATTACAAACAAACAAACAAACAAACAGAAGACCCAAAGAGATGCTTTGCACTGATACACTCTCTGGTTGATCATTCCAAAGGAAATTCTCCACAGATCAGAAGCAAGTACCAATACTTTGTCCTCTATTGAAAATTAATGACTTGAGGGGCTGGACATGTCCAGTGAGGGTTCAGGGGTCTGGTGGGTCCTTTATGGCTGATCCTGACCGGCCCAGGCCAAATCCAACCACCCCCATGGCTGCTCCATCCCAAACCCGGGGGCAACATTCAGACAGTTTGGAAATACTCCCCTTCCCTGCTACTCCGTCCTTCCTTACACATCCAGTGCCCAGGGAGCAAATGCCAACAGGCAGGAGGAGAGAAAGGTGTCCCTCTGACTTACCCCACCCCACGGGCAGCACCAGGAGCCCCCAGCCCGGCCGGCGGGGCTGCAGCCTCTTGCCTTTGGCTGCTCCCAGCCCAGGGCACTTGGCAGAGCTGGGCTGCAGTCAGGGCTTTGGCCTGGCCTGGAAGAGAGGAGAACAAGGCAATTAAGGGCACTGGGCAAGTCAAAGGCTCCTGCCCTTCACCCTTCTCTTCAATTGCTCACTAGAGAGTTTGAGCCATGAAAAATCCAGGGGGGACACCAAATGAAACGTGGCCTTTTCCAGCATCTTTATTCCTCTCTACTTCAGGCACTAAAAGGAGGCTCATCTTTCTCACTGCATTCCTTGCCCCATTGGAACAGAACCTTCTTTACTCCAAACCTCCCTTGGGAGTCAGTCAATCCTCTGCCATTGGACTTTGGGCAAAGGAAGAGACACCTGGGATGCTGGAGCCCAGGAAAGGAGAGAGAGGAAGCTGACAGGGAGAGGATTCAAGGCACTCCAGAACTCAGAAATGTGTTCATGCCTTGCCAGCCCACCCCCATTCTGTGCCACCCACCTGAGCTGGGCAGGTGAGGCCAAGGCTCCCCTTCCTGCTGCCAATCACTGTCCCAGCACACGGATCCCCGTGCTGGGCAGCACTTGGGAAAACCTGGGAAAGGCAAAAGGAAAATGGCACTGCCTGTCAGAAAACAAGTGTCCGTGAACATCCCTTCTGGACAAATGTAATCCCATCCCTCTGCCCCAATAAACCCAGGGCAGGCAGGTCTGTCCAGCCCAGGGAGAACAGGAAGGAGAACTGCAGGAACACAGGCAGGCACAGGCAGCTCTTGGCACTTCTTCCCTGCAGACCTCTCTGCACTTGGGGCTCTTGGCACTTCATTTATAAAGAATGGGGGGGCAGCAGCCCAGGAATGCCCCTCAAAACCAGGGGCCTGGGCAGCTGGAGATTAGAGGAGGGGAGCTGTGAGGGGAGACACGGAGAGAGAACAGGAACAGGGGTTGTTTGGGAACAGGCTGTGTGTCCAGCACAGATGGGAACTGGAAACACGGGAGGCTGGAGGAATGCAGGGGGGGAGCACGGGCCTGCCTTGGATGGATCCTTTTTCCCTTTGCTCAGGGGCCTCAACTCCACCCTCTCTGAGAGCAGCAGGGAACTGCTGCAGGGGAAGAGTTCATTTAGGCACAAGGCAGTGATGCAGCCACTGGGGCAGGGGAAGAGGGAAGAGGAACTGACACAAAAAGGACACAATCACCACTGAAAGGGACTTTATTGAGCTGCAACACAAACACATTCACAGCAGGCCAGGGCAAGAGGTGCCCACAGGACCACCAACACAGCAGCTGGGCTGGCAGGAACACCATCTTAACAAGTTATGGAGCCAGGGGCTCACAGTTGGGATCCATCCCAAAGATGCACTCAGACATCAGGGCCAAGTCCTGCCCAGTCACTGCACACAGTTCAGCCCCAGCAGCAGTGGCATTTTCTGCCTCTCCCTCCAATATCATTTGGGACCCAACAGCTCAAGGCTGTGGAATTTTACCTCCAAGGGTGGAGGGCACGGAACAGCTGCACACACCTTGGCTGCCTTGGCCCAGCACACACTCACAGCACCTGCAGCCTTCAGCCAGGGCCCCTGAGCACACACAGCCCTTACCCTGCTCCTCAGGGGCAGCAGCCCCGGGGCTCAGTTCTCAGGGAACTTCTCATCTTTCCTTTGGTCCTTTGATCCCTGGGCAGGGCAGAGACACGTGAGAAACAACTTCTTGTAATTGATCCCAGAGACAACAACTCCATATTGTTCATAAAATCAGTATAATTACAGTGATTAGTGGATGGATTAAAGTGTTCAAAAACTTGGTAGCAGATGGTGAGAATCTTGTAAATATGTCCCACCAGTGGGGAGCAGTGACTTGTTCTACCTGACGCCCAAAGGTCACTAATTGACCCCCTATATTTACTGTTTGCATTTGGTGATCAAGTCAAGTCTTATTTCAAATTTGCAGGGCAATAATTTGCACTTACATACAAAAATCCCTGGTTTACTTACATTGCAGTGTGTTATTTTTCCAGCACGATATCAGGTGGTGCACTGCAGCAATTCAGGAGACAAAATCCAGTTAATTTTTGCAATCCAGGATGGGAATACAGCCCTCCAGATCAGTTCATTGGTACCCATTAAGTCCTTCTGTGCCTCATTTCTTTGTATTACAATATACACACCATGTCATGTGCACTCAGCCCAGTTCATAAGTTACTGGTGTTCCCCTGTGCACAACAATTACATCTTGGGGAACCATCAGAGAGCTGCCCAAACTCCCCATCACATTCTGGAGTGAAGGGTGGGGGGTAAATACAGTGGGCATCCCTTGTGCTCCTGAATTCAGCACTCGGGATACACCTGGCCCAGCTCTTTGCCATTGGTTACCAAACAATTCCATGTCTCCACCGTCTACAAATCCAATACCAGCTCCCGTTCCTCCCAGTCCCGTGTCCCCCCAGCCTCGCTGCCTGGGCCAAAATGGGAGCACTGGAAGCAGAGTGGGGAAAGGAATTCTATTATCCTGATGATGTTGGGCTGCAGGACACAGGCAGCAGGTACCCAACAGTTGGACCAATATTCGCCTCGGGAGGATGATGCCCAACTGTGCCATCCCCTGCCCCAGCTGATCCCTTTGCTCTTTTGGCAGCACTTCCCCAGAACAGCCCCGCAGGCAGAGCCCAGGGGACGGCCCTGCTGCTGTGACACTGGGGCTGGGACTGGCACTGCTCACACAGGGGGAACAAGGATGCCAGGGAGACCCCCCGGACCCAGCACCGTAAGGGAAACTACAGCACTGCATGGCAACAGTGCTCCCAGCCCCTGGAATCACATCCATCCCATCCCACTGAGGGCACCAACAGCCGCCCGCACAATGAGCCCGACAGACCCCGGCCCTGCCAGAGAGTCCCCCCGGGCACAAAGGGAGACTGACCCCTGGCCAAGGGCCATTTGCTTCCTGGGGCACCTTGTCCTGGGGGCCTGGTTTGGAGCTGCTTTTCCACCTCCATCCAAATCAAACCAAGGCACCCGACCCAGGCACCTTTCCCAGGGAACTGCCCGGGCCAACAGCATCGCCCAGAGGGACCACAAGGGCTCTGAGGATGGCCAGGATCCACAGTTTCTGTAAGATATCAAGCTACAACATGGCAATGTCATTCCCTCCACTAACAGTTATTCACAGGAACATATTCCCATTTTCCTTGTCTGCATTTAATCACTAATTCTGTGATGGTGTCAGCTGGGAGCCAAGTAGCCAAACCACTGCCAACTGACCCCAAATCCCTACAAACCTGACACTGCCCTAGTTCTTCCTGTTTCATTCCCACAGGTACAGTGTCTCACTCAGCTCATGGACTACTTTTGCCTCCCCCCTTTGTGACTTCCAACTCCCTCTGGCACGGGTTATAAGCTCCTGCTTTCCAAAAGTGCTTCCCACTGACAGATGGGGCTGACCCAGCAGTGAGCCAGGCATGCTCCCTCTCTGCTCCCAGCACTTGCTCTGGGGCTTTTCCCCATTTCCCAGTGATTTGTGCTCACTGTCCAGGGGATCTACACTTGTTGCTTCAACCACAGGGCCGGTGGCAACTCCCTCCCGAGGCCTCGCTCCTGCCCCGCCCCCTGCTCTGGCTCTGGCTTGGATACACCATCTCCATTCCATGGTGCTGCCTTCCTGAGCAGGGCCTGGCCTGTGCACCCTGGAGGAGCTTTGTACCCAAGGCCTTAGGGGGATTTCAGGCCCTCTTATCATTTGTTAAGTTCCCACTAAAGCCCAAGAACATACTCAGAGCTGCTTCTCCAACAGGGTCTATCTTGGGCTGGCTTCCAGTAACTTCCTGTTCCCAAATCCTAAGGGCACTTCCTTCCTACCTGGAACAGTTCATTAGGATACATGCCAACAATAAAGACAAGTGCCACAAGCATTCAAACACACAAAATATCTTTATTGCAGTGAGAATAATAATAATAATAATAATAAACTTGGCAAAGAGAATCAAAAGTTAAAAAGGATACAAATGAACTACCTTATCGTGTGGCATTAAAACAAATAGTGAGAACAGCATTCAATACAGTATAATATTAACTAGTGAAAAGGGAGTTAAAGGGATACCAAAAAGGATCTTAACACAATATTATGGATAACTATTAACACGATATCTGGTTAGTAAAAGGGGAAATTAAAGGGAAAATATTATGAATACTAAATAAAGGGTATTAAAGGAACACTAAAGGATATTTAAAGTCTTCTTTCTCTGTTGCCTCCCATCACTACACTGTGCCCACCCCCCCAGCCAGGCAGGGCTGTCAGGATCTGCAGCAGCTGGTCGGTGCCCATCCCTTAGCGGGCGTCCCCGCGGAGCAACACAGGCTCGGTGGCAGGATGAGGATCGCTCAGCTCAGCAGTCCTGACAGCCCATTTTATCAGCTCCACATTACACCACGTAGGGCCAGGACGCAGTGTAAGGGGAGGCCTGAATGGCAGCCAAACACCGCCCGATCATGGCCTGATGGCAACAGTCTGGGCCTGCCCTACCTGTAGGGCAAGGGGCCAGCCACCCCTGCCCACATCATCTTCCTCTCACCAGCATCCTTCTCACCCCTAGGTATGACCTCTCCCATTGTGTTTCAAGGGTAGATGTACCTACCTTGCAAGATGTAGCAGAGCCAAGGAAGAACTCAGCTCTGATCACAGGGGATGTCAGGCTGACTTGCTGAAAAGCACAATGGACCTTACAATTAGCTTGTGCCATCAAGTTACATTGTACCACACTCTAGCTGGTTTCACATCCTAATAGGATTTCTTTCTCACGCCTCTATGCTCCATTGATCATCTAATTCAAAAGTACCCCCCTTACATGACCCTACTTCTGCCAGGGGCTCCAATTGGCATCATTATCACTGGCAGGAACCTTTAGTTGCCCCTCTCTGGCTCGTATTGGTCACAGGTCTGGAGCCTGTTGAATTGCTCCCTGAGCTGTTTCCAACCCTCCCTGCTGCTCATTTCCCACTCAAACTCACACTTCTGTCCTGGGACTTTATGGCACAGGCCAAGGATTGGTCCCAAAGGAGGACCTTGTTGTCACCAAAAGCCAAACCAACCAATAAACTGCTGGGCTTCCACCTTGCTCTGGGGGTGACCAAGCCTGAAGTCTCCTGCCTAGTCCTGGGCAATACTTCCTGGGGACCACAACACCTCTGAGTTCCCAAAAACATCACAGGTTGGGCAGGTGCTTGAATTTTGTCTGGATTAACTCCCCCCTTCCTTTCCATGTGCTGCACTACTCACTCTAATGGTGCTTGTACTCCCTGAACCATTCCCTCACCCATCCAACCATCCCTTGTCCCCTCTCTGACAAGGACAGTGGGTCCAGGTGTTCTGCCACGCTCCCAGGGCACAGGGGGGGACTGTGGAGCCACCCTCGAGGGGGGAAACGTGCCCTGCCTGCCCTGCCCAGGGAAAGGGAACTGCCCCCAGTGTTCCCCAGCACAAGGCACCCTTGGAAATATCCACTGCAATGGGACACTCAGGGACAGCAACAAGCACTGCATGAGGCTGCTCTGGCACAGGACCAATTTTAAGATCAGCTTTGATCTGGACCACTTCATTTGGTTTCCCACCTCATCCTGCAGTCAGAACTTGCTGTCCTTGCAACTTTTTAGGGTGACCATAAATTACAGAGGCCTCTGCTCCAGCACCCACGAGGGCCTGAACCATCTGACAGGATCCATTTTTCCAGGGAATTCTAAGCTCCACCTGAGGAACAGGGCATCCTGAACAAACCCATCCCAACTCCACAGGACAAACTGCTCCCTCTCTGCCCAGTCCAGTCTAATCCCAGAGGCTCCCAGGTCATGCAGAACAACAACCCAGGAGATCAGAGACTGCAGTCCATCTCTTCCTAGCACAGGTTTGGGTGAGTTTGGCAAATAGGGAAACTGAGCAATTACCCAATGTTTTCCCAGTTTAACCCCTGTCACACCAATCACCTGAACACTGCCAGTCCTTCATTCTCCCTCTGTTGGGTTAAGGACTGAGGAAGTTGGACCTGTGTCTGAGCAGGACAGGTGCAAACCAAATGCTGGGGACTGGAACACACACCTGGCACTCCTGCAGCTCTTACCCTTATATTCAAGAGAAAATAGCCAATTGTACCATCACTGCTCATTTCTTGATCCCAATCCCACACTTCCTTTGCACTTGGAGCACCACTTTTAGAACCCAATTCCAGCCCATTAGAGAGCTCCATGTCTAGCATGGACAGGTACCCCCCTGGGATACTCTCAGCAATGCCTGAATCCATGGCAGGGACCTTGCTTTGAGCTCCCCAGGGCCGGGCACCCCGAGGATCTCCCCGAATAATCCTTTCGGTGCGCGCTGGAGTCCTCGGGGTGCCCCAACCCGGGGGGCACCAACAGCACTGTCCCTCCAGGGGGCCCAATTTGGTCCTAAAATGCAGGGGGATCTTGCCTGTGTCCCAGACTGGTCCGGGGATCTGAGGCCCTTCCCGAGAAAATCTCGGTGCCGGCGTGAAGGGCCAGAGATCCCTTGGAGCCACGGGAGAGCAGGCACAGAGTCCCTCCTGGGGGCCAATTCTGCTGCCTCAACTCAGCTCTTCAAAGAAGCCTCTAAGACTCAGATGGTGAGTTTTAGAAGCCAGGCATTCCTTGCTTACAACACCCTGCCATGATCCCAGCCCGACGGGTGTCCTGGCAATCAGCCCCCAAAGGGCACACACAGGTATCTCCACTGCAGCTGATGGGAGGGGTCAGCATTACAGGAGGCTTCATTTTCCTTCCCTGCATTCCTGTTCCACATTCAGGACATTTTCCAACACTTATCACCATACACACCTACCCTTAGAAGGTTTCCAAGGGGCTTCACCGAGGGCCTTCCCAGGTCTGCTCTGTCTGGAGCCCTCAAAGTCCTCAGGGCCTGCCTGAGGAACCTCAACACAACTCACCTGCTTACACAGCAACTCGGTGCTGCTTGCCTGCTGCCTCACTTCCCTTCTTCCTTCTTTCTTCACCTCCCTTGCTTGGTCCCTTTCAATCCCTTGGCTCAGCTCTCTGCAGTTTCCAGGTTACATCCCACTGCAAAAAGGATCAGCTCTTGTTACATCTCAACACTCACAGAGTATTCCCCCTTTATTCTTGACAGTCAGCCATTAGGCCAGTGTCTCATTATTTAAAGCAGAGTTTGACTCCTCAGTGACAACAACAGCTACAGCCCTGAATCCTAACACAGGCTGAGACACAAACACGGATGGGAACTCTGAAGGATCCACTTTGTTCTGCTCACCAATCAAAAGGAGCTTTCTGAACTCAAGAATAACAGACCCCAGGTCCTTTTTCTGCAATGTCAACTGCTATAAATGTGACCCACAAGACCTGCAAAGGCCCTTCCCACTTCACCTGCAGGGCTGGCAGTGCCACCACTGGACACGGACCCAGGGGCTGGGCAGGAACGGAGGGGCTGGGGCGTCCAATCCATCGGCCCAGGCGGCACCAGGAGTTCCTGCAGTTCCTGAGGGGAGAGCCTCAAGACAACAAAGGATTAGGAAAAGGATCATTTTTAACTTTAATATGTATATCCCCTGCAATATGGGGACTTGGACAAGGCCTACTGGTGCAACAAGGACACACTCAAGGCTATCTATTCAAAGGATCTACCAGCACTCAGAAGTTATCACTATCCTTCTTGCAGGGGGAACTCAGCAAACTCTGTTTGCCAAGAGCCTCCAGGAGAATTTCCAGCTTTTGAGACTCCCTTTTAACCATTTTCCCCATCACTGTAGCTGGGACTATCACCTGCCCTACAGGGGGAACAGCCCACAAAGTTCACTTGCAGGGATGCCATTAACTCAAAGTCCCTTCTCAGGGGGGTCACTGCACACCTTGGCCTTTCTTTGCCCTCCCCACCAAAGATGCTGCCAACAGTTCTGAGACATCTGGCAGACCCAGAGCTCTCCTCAGGGAATGCTTTAGCTGCTTAAAGGCTGCCCTTGCACCATCTAGCCAAGGCAGCAAATTCTTACAGGCTGTTGGAAAAGTTGGCATAACAGTCTTACCACACATCCAGAGGGAGCAATCCAGAGTCCACCCCGTCCTACCATTCCCAGGAAGGCAGTTCATGGGCTGCCTGGGGCTCAGGGAGGAGTCAGGGGGCTGCTTTTCTTCCTTCCTGCTTTCCAGATTCTCTCCTTCCAAAGCAAAGGTTTCTTGGCTTTCCTTGCTCAAGGAGATGCAGCAAAGGCCATCTTTTCAATCCAATACTGGAAACTCCTCGAGGTTGTCATTCAAGGTGCTTCTCTCAGGTCCTGCACTCATCAATCACCTTGGCCATTGGTTTTCTTGGCAGGTTCTTGCATTCACGTCCTACAAGCAAACCAGAATGAGCAAATTCAGCTGTTACTGCAACCAATCCAAGCTGGCATTCTGATTTTAAAGGATACTGGTTTTGCCTTACTAGGAGAGATCCCACAGTAGGGGTAATACCTACAGGTTCTGCCCTCTTCCACTCTCCTGGAACACTCCACTGGCCCACACCACAGGAACAACTGCAGCTGCCACTTCAGTTGGGACCTTGCTGCTGACAGGAGTTATTCCCTGCACAACAAGAGCTGCTGCTTGGACACATTTAGTTTCAGCAATTACAGTTTCAACATCCCCAGTTTTCCATTTCATTTCTGCCTCAAGTTTTTCAGAAAGTCTCTTCCTAGCAGTGGTTTGGGTGAGTTTGGCAAATAGACCAACTGAGCAATTCCCCAATGTTTTCCCAGTTTAACCCCTGTCACACCAATCACCTGAACACTGCCAGTCCTTCATTCTCCCTCTATTGGGTTAAGGACTGAGGAAGTTGGACCTGTGTCTGAGCAGGACAGGTGCAAACCAAATGCTGGGGACTGGAACACACACCTGGCACTCCTGCAGCTCTTACCCTTATATTCAAGAGAAAATAGCCAATTGTACCATCACTGCTCATTTCTTGATCCCAATCCCACACTTCCTTTGCACTTGGAGCACCACTTTTAGAACCCAATTCCAGCCCATTAGAGAGCTCCATGTCTAGCAGGGACAGGGACCCCTGGGATACTCTCAGCAATGCCTGAATCCATGGCAGGGACCTTGCTTTGAGGTCCCCAGGGCCGGGCACCCCGAGGATCTCCCCGAATAATCCTTTCGGTGCGCGCTGGAGTCCTCGGGGTGCCCCAACCCGGGGGGCACCCACAGCACTGTCCCTCCAGGGGGCCAAGTTGGTCCTAAACTGCAGGGGGATCTTGCCTGTGTCCCAGACTGGTCCGGGGATCTGAGGCCCTTCCCGAGAAAATCTCGGTGCCGGCGTGAAGGGCCAGAGATCCCTTGGAGCCACGGGAGAGCAGGCACAGAGTCCCTCCTGGGGGGCCAATTCTGCTGCCTCAACTCAGCTCTTCGAAGAAGCCTCTAAAACTCAGCTGGTGAGTTTTAGAAGCCAGGCATTCCTTGCTTACAACACCCTGACATGATCCCAGCCCGACGGGTGTCCTGGCAATCAGCCCCCAAAGGGCACACACAGGTATCTCCACTGCAGCTGATGGGAGGGGTCAGCATTACAGGAGGGTTCGTTTTCCTTCCCTGCATTCCTATTTCATATTCAGGACATTCTCCAACACTTATCACCATACACACCTACCCTTAGAAGGTTTCCAAGGGGCTTCACCGAGGGCCTTCCCAGCTCTGCTCTGTCTGGAGCCCTCAAAGTCCTCAGGGCCTGCCTTAGGAACCTCAAGACAACTCACCTGCTTACACAGCAACTTGGTGCTGCTTGGCTGCTGCCTCACTTCCCTTCTTCCTTCTTTCTTCACCACCCTTGGTTGGTCCCTTTCAATCCCTTGGCTCAGCTCTGCGGAGTTTCCTCTCCAAAGACACAGGAAAACAAGTGCCAACACTTCAACAATCACTTTAGTTTTCAATTGATAAAGCAACAGTAAAGAAAAGCTTTTCAGACACTTGGGAAGAGTCCATCCCACTTTAACTAGTGTGTGGGACTCGTTCCCAGCCTCCTGAGCTTCATTTCCCACCTCACTGGGGCTGCAGTACACCTGGTTCTACACACACACACACACAGGGAGCTGCTGCTCCTGCATTCCAGTCTCCTGGTTCTCCTTGCAACTCCTCCAGCTGTTTGCCCAGCTCTCCAGTGCCCATTCCTTTGCCCACTGCACTTGTTCACAGCCCCAGGGCTCCCAGGGCCACCCTGGGCTCTCCCCTGCCCTGACACTCAGGGCCCTTTCCCAGCCCCGACTCCATCCAGCACTGACACAGCTGCTGCACCTGCAAGTCTCCTGCTCCTGCCCTCCCTCTGCCTGCAAAACACTCCTGCCAGCTCCTGCACCCCCACCTCTTACCTCCCAGGAAAACACAGCTGCATCCTCCTGGATCCTCCAGCTGGATGCTGCTGGCTCTGGGCAGCTCCCACCCTTCAGCAGGGGATGCCAAAGGCAGCTCTGGGGACTGTCCCCAGGGCAGGGACACCCACGCTGGGTCACACCAACACTCAGCCATCTCAGGCCTGGGCTCTTCTGCCTGCAGGGCAACAAACAGCCAAGCAGGGACACTGGGACACTCCAAGGAAACAGGGACAACACACTCAGCAGCCTGGCACACCACAGCCCCCAAACCTGCCCAGGCTCCAGCTGCTGCACAGACCTGTGGCCACACAGGACACAAACCCACCCCCAGCACAGACAACCCTGGGCAGGTCAAGCTGCTCATTCCCAAACACAACCAAACAGCCAGTGCCACTGTCTGCCAGCCCCTGCTCCCAGCAATCAATCATCTTGCCCATTTCCTTTCTTTACAGCTCCTTGCATTCACATTCTACTATCAAACCATCAGCAGCAAATTTAGCTCTTACTAGAACCAATCCAGCTTGGCTTCCTAATTCTAGAGGATACTGGGTTTGCCTTACCAGGAGAGACTCTGGCTTAGGGGTAATTCTTACAGCTTCTGTCCTTGTCCATTTGCTTGGAATTCCACTGGCCCACACGACAGGAACAACTGCAGCTGCCACTTCAGTCAGGACCTTGCTGCTGACAGGAGTTATTATCCCTCTGTAAACATCAAACTGCTTCAATACAAACAATCCAGTGGACACTACAACTCCTTGGCACTTTCAGTGGAACCAGTGCAAGTCAGTTCCTAAGTTACACAAGGTTTTCTTCTAAAGTTGTAATTAATTAAGACATCAAAAAAACAACAACTGTGAGATAAGAGATCCCCCCTATAGTTCTACTTTCAGGGAAAAAAACCCCAAACCCCCCTCCCCAGTGCTGCAATAGCTCAGGCTCCCAGAAAGGCCCAGGGGCTGGGCTGGGCTTTTGGCTGCCCTGGAGCACAGGCAGGAACACGATGTCACCACCCCACGGGCACAGCTGAGAACCCAAAGAGCAGCCACACCAGCAGCTCCTGCCAGCCCTGCCGGGCTGGGCCTTGGGGAGAAAGGGCACTGGCCTTTCTTCCTGCCTAGGAGCAAAGAGCCTCCTTGCTGAGCACTTCTCCTGCCAAGGCCATCAGCTCAGATGGGAAGTTCATCAAGGGCAACTTCCTGGAATGAGAAACATTCCTGTTCCCTGGACAATCTCTTTCCAACTGAACTCAGAAGTACACACAAAACTTCAGGTGTTACCTAAAATTTCTAACAAGAACCTCTGAGACTCAAGTGGTGAGTTTTAGAAGCCAGGCAATCTTTGATTCCTATGCTCTTGAATCATTCCAGCCCACCAGGGGCCCTGGCAATCAGCTCCCAAAGGGCACACAGAGCTATCTCCACTGCAGCTGATATGGCAGCATTACAGGAGGGTTCATTTTCCTTCCCTGCACTCCTGTTCCACATTCAGGACATTTTCCAACACTTATCACCATACACACCTACCCTTAGAAGGCTTCCAAGGGGCTTCACCGAGGGCCTTCCCAGCTCTGCTCTGTCTGGAGCCCTCCAAGTCCTCAGGGCCTGCCTGAGGAACCTCAACACAACTCACCTGCTTACACAGCAGCTTGGTGCTGCTTGGCTGCTGCCTCACTTCCCTTCTTCCTTCTTTCTTCACCTCCCTTGCTTGGTCCCTTTCAATCCCTTGGCTCAGCTCTGTGCACTTTCCAGGCTACATCCCACTGCAAAAAGGATCAGCTCTTGTTACATCTCAACACTCAGGTATCATCCCCCCTTATTCTTGACACACAGCCATCAGGCCAGTGTCTCATTATTTAAAGCAGAGTTTGACTCCTCAGTGACAACAACAGCTACAGCCCTGAATCCTAACACAGGCTGAGACACAAACACGGATGGGAACTCTGAAGGATCCACTTTGTTCTGCTCACCAATCAAAAGGAGCTTTCTGAACTCAGAAATAACAGACCCCAGGTCCTTTTTGTGCAACTTCAGCTGCTATCAATGTGACCCACAAGACCTGGAAAGGCCCTTCCCACTTCACCTGCAGGGCTGGCAGTGCCACCACTGGACACGGACCCAGGGGCTGGGCAGGAACGGAGGGGCTGGGGCGTCCAATCCATCGGCCCAGGCGGCACCAGGAGTTCCTGCAGTTCCTGAGGGGAGAGCCTCAAGCCAACAAAGGATTAGGAAAAGGATCATTTTTAACTTTAATATGTATATCCCTGCAATATGGGGACTTTGACAAGGCCTACTGGTGCAACAAGGACACACTCAAGGCTATCTATTCAAAGGATCTACCAGCACTCAGAAGTTATCACTATCCTTCTTGCAGGGGGAACTCAGCAAACTCTGTTTGCCAAGAGCCTCCAGGAGAATTTCCAGCTTTTGAGACTCCCTTTTAACCATTTTCCCCATCACTGTAGCTGGGACTATCACCTGCCCTACAGGGGGAACAGCCCACAAAGTTCACTTGCAGGGATGCCATTAACTCAAAGTCCCTTCTCAGGGGGGTCACTGCACACCTTGGCCTTGGTTTGCCCTCCCAAGCAAAGATGCTTCCAACACTTCTGACACATCTGGCAGACCCAGAGCTCTCCTCAGGGAATGCTTTAGCTGCTTAAAGGCTGCCCTTGCACCATCTAGCCAAGGCAGCAAATGCTTACAGGCTGTTGGAAAAGTTGGCATAACAGTCTTACCACACATCCAGAGGGAGCAATCCAGAGTCCAGCCCGTCCTACCATTCCCAGCAAGGCAGTTCATGGGCTGGCTGGGGCTCAGGGAGGAGTCAGGGGGCTTCTTTGCTTCCTTCCTGCTTTCCAGATTTTCTCCTTCCAAAGCAAAGGTTTCTTGGCTTTCCTTGTTCAAGGAGATGCAGCAAAGGCCATCTTTGCAATCCAATACTGGAAACTCCTCAAGGTTGTCATTCAAGGTGCTTCTCTCAGGTCCTGCACTCATCAATCATCTTGGCCATTGGTTTCTTGGCAGGTTCTTGCATTCACGTTCTACAAGCAAACCAGGATGAGCCAATTCAGCTGTTACTGCAACCAATCCAAGCTGGCATTCTGATTTTAAAGGATACTGGGTTGGCCTTACCAGTGGAGATCCCACATTAGGGGTAATACCTACAGGTTCCGCCCTCTTCCACTCTCCTGGAACACTCCACTGGCCCACACCACAGGAACAACTGCAGCTGCCACTTCAGTGGGGACCTTGCTGCTGACAGGAGTTATTCCCTGCACAACAAGAGCTGCTGCTTTGACACATTTAGCTTCAGCAATTACAGTTTCAACATCCTCAGTTTTCCATTTCATTTCTGCCTCAAGTTTTTCAGAAAGTCTCTTCCTAGCAGTGGTTTGGGTGAGTTTGGCAAATAGACCAACTGAGCAATTCCCCAATGTTTTCCCAGTTTAACCCCTGTCACACCAATCACCTGAACACTGCCAGTCCTTCATTCTCCCTCTATTGGGTTAAGGACTGAGGAAGTTGGACCTGTGTCTGAGCAGGACAGGTGCAAACCAAATGCTGGGGACTGGAACACACACCTGGCACTCCTGCAGCCCTTAACCTTATATTCAAGAGAAAACAGCCAATTGGACCATCACTGCTCATTTCTTGATCCCAATCCCACACTTCCTTTGCACTTGGAGCACCACTTTTAGAACCCAATTCCAGCCCATTAGAGAGCTCCATGTCTAGCAGGGACAGGGACCCCTGGGATACTCTCAGCAATGCCTGAATCCATGACAGGGACCTTGCTTTGAGCTCCCCAGGGCCGGGCACCCCGAGGATCTCCCCGAATAATCCTTTCGGTGCGCGCTGGAGTCCTCGGGGTGCCCCAACCCGGGGGGCACCAACAGCACTGTCCCTCCAGGGGGGCCAATTTGGTCTCAAGCTTGCCATGGACAGCCCTAAAGGCATTTCAAGAGTCCTTCTTTAGAACCCACCAACGGGTACGGGGAGGAAGCCACAAGAAGGCCTCATTTCTAAAGGCAGGGGGATCTTGCCTGTGTCCCAGACTGGTCCGGGGATCTGAGGCCCTTCCCGAGAAAATCTCGGTGCCGGCGTGAAGGGCCAGAGATCCCTTGGAGCCACGGGAGAGCAGGCACAGAGTCCCTCCTGGGGGGGCAATTTTGCTGCCTGAACTCAGCTCTTCAAAGAAGCCTCTAAGACTCAGCTGGTGAGTTTTACAAGCCAGGCATTCCTACAGACTAAGATATATAAGGAGCTTATTGACTGAAAAAGCATAAAGCTTTTATCAGGGACACCTGACCTCCCACAGACAGCTCTTTTCCCCTTTCAGTACCAAATTATTTTCAGGGAATCATTTAACATGAAGTGACCAGGAACCCCAGACTCTGCTTTCCAGAACAGAAAATAAACAGAGGGAAGGAGCTTTGCACGAGTGTAACATACTCCAGAACACACCTGACTTTAGTTTTACTCTTTGTGTTCAAATACAGCAGAAGACAAACAGTCCAGCAGGAGAGCTGGCACATTACCCAGGGTACCCTCAAAGTCCCTCTCACGAGGGCTGGAGGAAAATCGCAGTTGTACGAGTCCTTTGTGCCTGCAGATGCCTGGGGATCCTCTCCATCCACCTTGTGCTCTCCCAGCAGCAGAAAGGGTGACCTCGGGGACATGGTGGCACTCCACATCCTGCTGAGAGAGCAAGGAAACCTTTAGCATAAAGGGGAGTTGGAATCTAAAACTTCTTTTCCTGGGGAGCTTTGTCAAGTCTGCAACCAAGAGGGGGAAAATTTGCATCTCCTTTGGTGCAGGTGTCAACAGAGATCAACAGAGCTTGCACCTTGTTCAGACAACTGTGCCCCTTTTGGCTCCCTGGCAGCTCCAATGGCACCAGAACCCCCTTCCTGCACACCCACGGCTGTCACACACAGGCACCCACACACCTTTGCTCCAGCCCACACGGGGCCAACATTTCCTCACCCTGCACATCCCAAGGGCAGTAGTTTTGCTAGAGAGCACAGCAACCCCCCTGTCCTCACAAACTGCCTCCCTGCAAAAAAGCAATCACTTCTCCTGGACACTTCTCCCACAGTCAAGGGCTTTTCAAATGTGCTCAGGGTCCCTCCCAGCTTCTGCCTGTCCTTGCATTTCAAGGCACGGGCATATTCTATCTGCCAACAGCAAACCCAGCTCCTCACTGGCAGTATAAGCCCTGCTCTTACCTGGACAGACTCCCGGGCTCGGCACAGCTGTGGCTCATGGAGCAGCTTCCCAAGGCCCTTCTCTCTCCCAGCAGGAAGCACAACTCGCCTCCACTCCCCAGCACCAGGGGAAACCACGAGCCAGGCTGCAAACTGACACAGAACGAGCAAAAAGCATTAATGCAGCACCAAGAAACTGAGACCAGTCTTCGCCTCGTAACCCTGCACGGGGAAAGGCTTTGGGATTCCGAGGCAACCCCTGAGGCACCCAAAGAGCAACAGCCCCGCAGCCCTGCCACGGCTCCCCCAGGGTCACCCGGCAGGGAAGGGGTTTACCCGGCCCCCGCCGCCCAGCACAACGCGCCCCTAAACGCCCCCCGGCTCCCCCGGCCCACAAACCCAGCGGCCAAGGCGCTCTCCCCTCCGCAGCCCGGGCAGCAGCGGGGCCGCACCCTCAGCCCTCACACACACAACCGGCCCCACCGCCCCCCCGCCGGCCCTTTATACTGCGGGCCGGCAGCGCTGCCCAATCAGCGCTCGAGCGCCTCCGCCCAATCCCAGCCCGCCCGGCCCTGCGGCCCCGCCCCGCCCGCTCACCCGGCCCCGCCCCTCGGCGCGGCCCCGGCCCCGTTCCCTCCGCGGGGCTCCCGCCGCCGCCGCAGCCCCGGCGGGCGCTGCTGGGGCCGGGGAAGGGCGGTGGGAGCTCCGCGGTCACGGCCCGTCCGGGAGCTCTCCCGGGATAAGGGGAGCGAGGCGGGGAGCGGGCGGGAGCGGGGCCTGCGAGGACAGCGGCGTTCTTGGGGGCGGGCCGGGCGGGCCGGGGGGCGGGACCGGCGCGAGCTCCGTCAGAGCAAACCTGGTCATTCCAGTGGATCGCTCTTGGAAACTGGGGGATCATAGCGTTTTCCAGGAAAGAGTAACGTCACATTTTGAAACATTCCACGGATGGGGATACATAACCTCCCCAGGCAACCCATTCCATGAGCGACTGCCCTGACAAAATACCTCCCCCTCCCATGCGGTTGGAAGCAACAGCTGGGCTGGCAGGAGCAGAACCTCCCTGCTGGGCCATTCCCCAGCAGCCCAAATGCCCTGCACAGGGCTCGGTGCGGAGGCCTGGGCGGCTCGTTCCTCCAGCTGGGCATTTTAGGAGCTGCCCTTGCCCCATCCCTGCCAAGTCCCTCTGGCAGTGGTGCAGCTCCTCAGCTGGAGTGCCTCTGAGGGACCCCCGGCCACGTTTCCCAGCAGCTGAAGGAAGGGAGGGTCACCCCCCAAGCTGGGCTGCCTTTCTCTCGCTGCCTTTTCCCCACCTTTACACTGCAGTGACAAGAGCTGCACTTTCCCAGGGAACGGGGCAGGGACAGGGGAGAGCAGCAGGCAGGAACCCCCTTCTTTTCTGCAGGCCAATGACTAACTGTGTGTGAAGGGACAGCGACTCTGGTACCAACTCCACCTCCCACTTCTTGTCACAGATCGATCTGAGGCACTTGTCAGGTCAATACCTGCCCTTTTCAGGAGCACCAGGCTTGTGGTCAGTGTCCTCATTGTAGCCCACGAATCCCTCTAGGTGTTAAATCAGCCTCTCTGTCCTGATTCTTCTCATGAAGAATTAGCATTAGTGTCAAACCGTGTTAATGAGATATACAAACTATCCTGAGAGTGTCTATGTTACAAGCTCAGTTTGGCACTGTTGCTATCCTGAAAAGCGTGGAACAGTGACTGTCAGTTCTCCTTATGCTGCTCTTAAACACCATCCCTACATTCCCAGGAGAACTCTGGAGGGAGAGACAGAACGTTTAAAACATGAAACCTTGGCATCGCAATTGTTATTTCTAAGGATGTGTTTCTATCTGATACAGTTGTTGGGGTGATTACTCTGGAGAGTGTTTTGTACCTCAGGCAGTAAGTCTGGCCTCACCCAGGCGGCACCGAGGGAGCCCGGCCCGGTACCGCCTCCCGTACCGCGAACTAAGGGACAAAAGGGCCGCCTGAGGGCGCCTTCAGGGGCTCGAACCCCTGAGGTCCCGCCCCGCGCCCGCGGGGTTCGTTCCTGGGCAGTTCGTTCCCAGGGGTCCGTACGCGGGGGTTCGTTCCCGCGGTTTAGTGCTCGGGGCTCGTTCCCGGGTCCTGCCCATGCCCGCTGCGGGTTCCGGCCGGTGCCGCCTCTCGCCCAGCGGGCGGGGTGCGGGTTCCGCAGCCGGAGGACCGAGGCGGGATTGGGGCTGGGATCGAGACCGCCGCGGGCGGGAGGAGCCGCTCCGGGGCGTGCGCTGGTGCCGAGTCCGGCGCTGCCGCTCCCGCTCCGGCTGCGGCCATAGCGACGCTGGGATCCCACCAGGGAACGGGACGCGGTTCCGCTCGGGCCGGGGGAGCCGAGGCTGTGACGGGGCCCCAGGTGCCGGTGCCGAGGCTGAACCGGGCGGGGTGCGGAGCCCGCCCCGTAGCGGACCCGGGAGCCCCCGGACCCGCGGCGCCGTCTGGCGGACACGGCCGGTATGGCAGGGCCGGTACCGCAGCCCCGGGGCTACCGCACGGCGGGGACCGCCCGCACCCCACGGGGGGCGCAGAGCCCCCCGATCGGTCACCCCTGAGGCCACCACACCCTCCCCCTTCCCCGTGGTGTTCCTGCCTTGCCATGCTCCTTGGAAAGGAGGAGAGTTGGAGGAGGCAGCGCAGGAAAGGACACCTGGTCACACCGGGTCAGGTTTATGTTCCAGCTTTATTCTCTGTCAGAGAGGCCCTGCTCTTCTCCTGGCTGGCACAGAGCCCCCCCCCATGCCAGGTGGGGATGGTGTCCCCACGCTGCCTGGCCCCACGGGGCTGGGCCCCTGCCCAGGGACAAGGTGGGAGGTGCTGGATGTCCTGGGCACTCAGGGCAGTGCAGAGCTGGAGCTTTGAGCACCATGAATGGAAAAGGCCAGCGGTGCCGTGCAGCGAGGCTGCTGCACAAGGGGCAGAGGGGAGTGACAGCCACTCCTCCTCCTCCTCCCAGTGTATAAAAATACCAGTGTGACTTTATTTGGCTTTTCAGCTTTGGGTTATGTTTGTTCTACAGTTTATAAAAAGCTTTTCCCAAAGTGTGTGCTCTGTTACACTTCTGTGCCGTCATGCAAATTGCTGTGGACTTTGACTTCCAGGTTCACCTGCTTCACCTTCCTGCCCTTCCCCTGGCAGACGCTGCCATTTTCCCTCAGAGAATGAACATTCCTCACGGTACAGCACCGGCTGCCCATGGCCCTCGGGACACCCCGGGGCAGCTCCACCTTGGTGTTCAAGGGGTGCTCCTCGGGGGCGGCCCTGGCAGCCTCCCGCTTCCTCCGCACCTTCCGACACTTCCTGGCGAGGAGGCAAACCCCGGACAGCACCAGCAGCAGCAGGGTGAGGGCGGCAAAGGCGCTCCCCAGGGAAGCGCCCGTTTGGGACAAGGAGGCTGCGACGGCGGCTTCCTCCCTCTCCAAGAGCAGCGACTTCATGTTGGTGCCGTTCTTGACCTGGTCGCCCTCGTTGTCGTAGACCAAGGAGTCGTCCAGCACCGTCCTGCTGGCGCCTCGGGCCAGGTCCCTGCGGCTGCGCTGCCAGCGGCGAGTGAGGGACCGCTGGACACGGGGCCCTGCCGTGCTCTCCGGGCCAATCACGTAGATCACCTGAAGGTACCACTGGTGTCCAGCTTCCACCTTTCCAAAGGGGAAGACGAGCACACAGGTCACGTTAACAGTTTAACATCGAGTGATCAAGAGCTGGTGCATTTTGTGCTCTGTTTCTGACAAAGCAGCTCGGTGGGTTTTTTTCTGAGCGCCTGCAGAAACGCTGATCACCAAGTGAGGTGTTCAGCCTTTGCCAGCTTCAATAATTCATTTAGGGTCATGAATAATACGTTTTTAAAGAGCTTTTTCCTGAGTGCTTTGGGGGGGGAAATAAAATCTTAAAATTTTAGATTATATTTAGAATAATAACCTAATCTTCATTTTCTGTGTCAGGGTTGGCTTCTGAAGGACCAGAACCTAAAATTTGCAAAGCATTTGGGAGATCCTGGACAGAGAAGTTACTTTTTGGGCTACCAGAAGCACATACCTTGTAGAGAGCATCCACCTTGAGAGTAAATCCATCGACTCCGGGCATGCTGCTTACCGAGTGGAACTCGGACAGCTCGGAGGCAAAGTGGGCATCAAAAGGCACATCATGGAAGTACCTATCTGTCACTTCAGGTTGGTTTCGGTCCTGGAAATCAGAGAGGTGTTATGAAGAGGGGGGCAGGCTCTCTTGCCTTCCAAAGGGAGGCCAGGGCACTACACACTCCTCACCCCTTTGCAGTCAGGATCTGTTTGCTGCTGGAGAAGCTCCCAAAGAGGAAGCAGAAGCAGAGGACTCACCAATAGGAGGAATCGATGTTTCAGGTACTTGTTGGGTTGGATGCAGCCATACTGGGGCCCCTCGTTATAGACAGTGCCCGTGGGGTCGAAGAAAGGCACGTAGCCATCCTTGCCCGTGCACAGGTAGACTTTTTCCAGCTGCAGCTTGTACGCAGCATTGAGGTTTTGTTCCGGGTGCCAGAGCACGCGGCCATACAGGACTTGCCCTGGGGAGGGGGGGAGAAAGATGGACAGGTGAAATTCTCCAACAAGAGAATTAGTCACTGCTAGAGACTAACACGTCAAACCACACGTGGCTCTGGGTTTGGAAAGGTTTGGATGGTTTGGGAAGGGTTTGGGGTGTAAGGGTGACAAAAGCACATTCTTTTCTTACAGGGCTTTAACATGCTCAAAATGTCATTTGTTGCTGTAAAAGAGGCAAAGCCAAAATAAATCCTACCCTTGGAAAAAGCCCCTTTGTAATCCATTTCTGCCAGGGACATTTCGGATTTGGTGGGGTCCATCAGAAACACCTTCTCATTGTTACACAGCTGGAACTCTGTGTTTAGGGAGTAGACAACGGGAACTGGGCGGTTTGTCTGCTGGAAGGCGATGGGGATCAAAAATCTGGAATTGGGACAAGGAAGGAAACCATGGAGAGGTGAGGTTTGGACACATGTGCACCCCAAGCACAGTGATCTCCCACCCCCCTGAGCGCAGACACTCTTGGTTGCAGGGAAGCTCTTAAGCAAAGGAGGAGGTTCCATCCCTCCCCTTTTCCCTTCCTGCTGCTGTTGTGCTGTCCCACGCACCTGCTGAGACCCCAGAAACACCCCAAATGGGCTGACATTGTCCTGCTGCCGTGGGGATGGGGCCTCCTTACCGCTCTGGAGCGTGAGCCGTGCAGGGCAGGGGCTTGTCTCCAGGCTCTACCCATGGCTGTGTGGGCTGCACAGTGCAGGGGATTAAGAAGATGGTGTACTCTCCGGAGTAGTCCTTCCTGGGAACAGACAGAAGACCCTGTGGTCATCAAATGGGGCCCTGTGTTCACCCAGAGCAGCACCTCTTCCTGGCCCCAGAAATGTTCACTCAGTAGTTGCCTGAGGGACAAAAGGGACCTAGCGAGTTTAATGTGACCCTCTGAAATACACAGTCACCTCTGGGATCTACCTACCCATGGCTTCACTGCTGGAAAAACACCTTCATAAGGAGCTGAGCTGATTTTTCCCTCAGCAGAGGATTTCCAGCCCTGACAGCAGCTCCCTGCACACTCCAGCTCTCAGCCCTTGACCAAGGCTGGCTCCTGAGCATTCCACAGTATCGCTGTGGCTGCTGGAAGGGCACCAGGGAGAATACAGTGCCGTGGAAAGCTTCTGAAGGGGACTGAACCCAGAATCCTCACCTGTTGTAGGAACTGGTTGCTCTCCAGAGCTGGTAGGGGGAGTCAAAAGTCTGAGCGCTCCACAGCAGCTGCAGGTCAAATTCGATCCCTCCCAGGTGCTCTGGAGTCATTAAAAAAGACCTGACATCTGGCAGGCTGTGGTGCTCCATGACAAAAAGCCCTGGAGGGGGAGGACAGGGAGGTGACAGGTAAGATAGAGCATGGAGAGGCCCCGTGCCGTGCACCTCAGCACAGAGGGGCTCCTGGTGGGAAGGGGGACTCGTTCTGCTGCCTTGTTTTCACTGATTTCACTGATTTCTGCCTCTGTCAGTGTCACTGCTCTCACCTCTGAACTTGGCCTGGGTCTTGAACTCGATAACCAGCCGGCCATCCTCGCGGATGTAGATCCTGATGATCTGCAGCCGGGCCGAGAGCACGCTGTCCGTCTGGATCCCTGCAGGGACAGAGGCACTGGGGAGCACACCCAGCACAGTCACCCCTCGGGTGGGCTCTGCCAGCCCCAGAAGCATTTGGGAGAGCTCCAGAAGGCATGGTTTAATTGGGATCATCCTCCAGCGAGCCAGCTATTAAACTTCCTCCGTTATCCACGTGCCACCTAAGTCTCCCCCAAGCAGAAGTTTTTTTGAGTTCCCCCCATCTGTGAGAGCCAGGGGAACATGACTGCAGCTGCCACACGAGTACCCCTGAAAAGCGTCCAAGACATCACTCCAAATATCCCACAGGACTCTGATGAAGAGAGAGGTCTTTTCCTGAAGTGCCAACGGTGCCCACGAGCAGAAGGGCTGGGGGAACATGGCTAAGCTGGCACAGGGGCAGGCATGCCTGGACTCAGCCTGCACGCCTTTTGCCTCAGGGATCAGGGCTCTGGTGGCAGCGCAGAAACTAAGGAAAAGGACAAAACAAGGAGGAGCCAATACTCGGAATGCCTCGGGCTTACCTGTCCTCCAGAGAACAGTGTCGTAGAAGAAGGAGAACTCCATCTCTGTGTGATGCTCCAGGGAAGCCCAACCCCTCGGCGCTGTCACGTAGATGTAGGACACATAGAGAGGGACGTGGACTGTCAGGAAGGACTGAGCAGAGTCCCGTACCTGGCAATAAAACCCAAAAAAGGGGGTTGTGCACCTTCCAAATGAAGGCAGAGGTGACTGTCTGAATGTTCTTTACCTCGACAGTAGGTACTTTAGACAAACCTGTGTTTAAATCAGGGTCAGGGCTAAGGCTCTTTGGTGCCGTGGGACAAAGGAGCTGCGGGGACAATTTCACCTCAAAACCCCCTAGTTTCCAAGGCTGTGAATTAAAATTCAGCAATTCTGCTTGCTCAGGCCTCCCCCAGCTCTCCATTTATTATCTACAGAGTGCAGCTGTACTCTGCAAGCCCCAGAGAGTTCAGGGAGACATTCCAGCCTGGCTGGTGCCAGGCTCCACAAGCTCCATTGGGCAGTTGTTCAGGCCAAGTAGCTCCTCTGGATTTGTGCAAATAATTGGAGCTATAAAAGGAAAGTTAACAAAGTATTCCAGGCTGGCAGGAATTAAAAGGGATTATGCTGGCCATAACATTCTGACTGGGAATTTAATGCAAGAACCTAAGGATGATGAGATACTCACTGGAGTGGGATGTACATGGATAATCCAGCCATGAGAGGGCAGTGAGACACACTGAATAGTGAAAGCTACTAATTTAAAGAGCATTTTTGGCTTTTGCTCTGCTAGTGTGTTAATTAAGAAATGAGTAAAAAAAAATCCCATGACCTCACTCTGTTGTGGATCACACACTCATCTGTCTCTGCTGTGTCCTTTGCTCATTTCTACTGGGTGAGAACACAGTCAAAATTGTAAAAGAATAGAGCCCAGCTGGGGATGTTTTGTATTTCCAGTGCAGGTTTCTATTAAAGAAAAAATATTTTGCTGATGCTCTGAAGATTCAGAGAATAAAACCTAGGTTAACCTAAGGAAAAGAAATGAATTAAATGCACACAGCACTTTTCCAGGTGAAAGGGGGGAAAAGCCACGATCCGCTTGTACAGAGCAGCAACTACACATGAGCACGAAGCCTAAGAACAGAGAAAGATCTGGGTTACGTGGAACAGCTCTGGATGTGGCCTCTCACCTGGAAGTCAGCGGTGACTGAGCCTCCGCAGACATCAATTAGCTCAGTCATGTCGTAATAAGCATCAAAGGTCCAAATGCAGCTCTTGAGGTTGAGGTGCTGGTAGAGCTGGATCGTCTTGGGCTCCCTCACCGCGGGGTCCAGCTGGTAAGGGCGGTCATAGCCCGGGCCCAGGACGAAGCTGTCGTGGGTCACTTCGTCCAGGAACCCTGCCTCTGGGATGGAGAGACATCAGGACACTGATCCCTCTGGATTTTCAAGAGCCTGAGGTCTCATTTGCACTCTTGAACCACGGGAGCTCCTCTCCCTTGGTAATCCTGGAGGTCAAACTGAATATACACAGGTCTTCACAGGGGAAAAATGTTATAGGAATGGGGTAAGAATCCTAAAAATCCAGCTTAGGGATCTATTCATTCAAGGTTGAAGTTAACCTTTAAGAAATGAGGAACAGCTTGAGTATGGAATTATCAGAATGAAGTACAACCCACTGCCCACCATGCAACAAGTATGGATCTCATTCCCTGGAGTGTCAGACACACAATCTGCCTGGTTTTTTTCAGCAGTGAATTTATTTTGCTGCTTCTTGTTGCCTTGTGGGAGACCTCAGTGACCCAGACACAGCAATCCAACCCCACAGCTCCCTCTCTAACCATGTGGATATCACAAGAGAGATTTGAAAAGCAGGAAATCACAATCTCTTCAAACAGAGCAATGTTTAAAGATTCCCATGCATGGAATCTCATCTCCAATGGGGCAGCTCTGGTCGCTGCTATTAGTACAAGATTAATTATTATTTACATGATGTCAAGAGAGCCCAGAGGAAGACAAAGCCGTCTTCTCTGCATTTCTTCCCTGGTTTCCAACATTCAGGAAGTAAAGTTCAAGGTTACCTGAGGTGCCTCTGAGGTCTCTGACAGTGACCAGGTTGGAGCAGACATGCTGGTGCCTGTAGATGGACTCGGAGAGAAGGAAATGCAGGTTGTGCAGCGGGAGGGTGGAGATGAGGGGCAGCATCCCGTCCTGGTGGGGGATCTGCACCGAGATGTGGATCCTAGAACAAGCAGCACATGAGAGAGCGGAAGACAGCAGCCCTGGCAGGCACAGAAGCCTCATGCATCCCCCCCCCAACCCACAGCAGCCCAGCCCAGCCCAGCCCAGCCCAGCCAGGTGAGCCTGATGTTTAGTTTCAGCTGGATTTCCCCAGGTAATGATCCCAGGCACCTCAGTAAGCCCGGGGGCGCTGGTGAAGGGCTGCACTCCCCACTTCTCCAGGCTCATACCTGTTAGGATGCTCCTTGTGCTTGACATCCAGGTACTTGAGCGTGGCAATGAATGACTGTGCCTGGAACCCTCTGGCTGTCCCTGCCACCACAGGAGTGTGACAAATGGCACTGTCTGTGCCTATGGTCACCATGTTGCTCCTCAGGGGGGTCCCCACATGGCCAGCCTTGTCCACAGCCTTGGCCACACAGCGCACGTGGAACCGCCTGCTGAAGTAAATGCTGTCCAGCACCTGGGGGAACGAGGAGGGAGAAACAAGTGGTGCTTTCAGCAGGCTCAGGGAAGAACGGTGCCAAAAAAACAAAAAAGAAAAGTGCCCCGAGGAAGCACCACACCAAGCGCCAAACCCGAGGAGACTGTGCGCTTTAATCTCCGTGCTCCTGCTGCTCCGCCGTGCCCGTACCTTGTGGTTGACGCTCGTGAAGGGGGTGTTGTCAGTGATGGTCTCGAAAGGCGACCTGGCTCCATTCCCATCCGTGGGAGCTGCCACTTCCCAGCTGAACTGTATTGAAGACTGGTTGATCCCGGCCTCACTGCAGCGTTCCTTCATGACGGTGTACTTGGGGAAGTGAGGGTCACAGGGGGTGACACAGATGAGAGGATAACCCGGGGAAGGGGATTTCTTAGCACCGTCCTTGGTCACTTCTTCCACCCGGTCATAGTCAGCCAGGGTGACGACCTGCAGGGATGCAAGACGGCAGCACTCACCTGGGGCTGAGGGAAGAGCTGGAAAAAGCCATCCTTCCCTCCCACACGGTCACTGCAGCTCTTCATTTCATTTCATTTCGTTTCGTTTCATTTCATTTCATTTCATTTCATTTCATTTCATTTCATTTCATTTCATTTCAGTCTGTACTTGAAGGGCACTAAATCACATCCGCTGCAACGAGCGACTCACCACGGGAGGTGCTGGGAGAATCAGGCTCCCTGTTGCCTCCTGATCCAAAATAGTCACTGTTGCAGTGCTGGTGTCTCCAAGAACTGCTTCCACCGGATCATCTGGACCCAGCACCAGAGAAAAGGACTCGTGCCATTCCCGGTCTTCGTTGGACATGATCTCCACCTTAAACACGATGTGGGTCACACCTGGGCGAGGGAATGCAAGAAAAACAGAGAGAACTCGATCCATCATTGGAGACTGCTCTGAAGTTTTCTTGTGAAAACCCTGCACAGCTCCTGCTCCAGGCTGTGGCCATGGAGACATTATGAGAAAATACACATTATAAATTTTATTGCCACTCATTGCCGCTAATAATTTAGTCCTGTCCCCACAGGAGTCTGCTCTAGACATAAAACTCCAGCTATGACAACTGATCCAATCGATCTGGTGATAGATTTACTAGCAGACGCCATCTGAGGATTAATAATGGCTGTCTTGTAGCTGTCTGGACTAAAAATCTAGGACGCAAAGCACATTCCCACCCCTGCTGTCTCTCACACCAGTAGTGTGCAGAGCTGTTTGGTGAAGGCTTCTTGGTCCAGCAACACGCTCTGAGCTGTTCCTGACAACTAGTTCTCTGTTGAGACTTACATCCTCTGAGGATGACTCCACTCTCACCTGCCATGTGCCAGTGCTTCCTTCTCTGGTCTGATCACCCTCCATTAAACACGTCAGCTATTTTGTATAACAAAATTACAGCAGCCAGAGGAGGAAGGGGAAAAATCTTGCACTCCACTTGAAACACACTGAAGAGCTGGACAGGTCTTTCTTCTCACAAGGACTGTGCTGAGCCCAAGAGCAAATCCCAAATCAAATCTAACCCCCAAAATCTAAGGGCATATTCTGCCTTCTTATAGTCACCGGGAGCAGTTAGACCGGCGTCGTGTTGTAAACCTCATGCAACAAGCGGCGTTTTCCAAGTCTCCTGAATGTTCTGACGTGCACAAAGTGTCCCTGGTCACACGCCCACCTCTCACCCTCCCTTATAAGGACCCTTTACCTGGGCTGAACTTGAGCATTCGACTCTTGGGATAGTAATCCACGCCGGCCTGGGCGGAGCCGTCCCGGGTGCTGCAGCGCACTTTGGAGGTCCTGTTCTGGTCCCCTCTCCGGACCACCCTGATGTTTAACACGGCTACACCCTCCGGGCCTGGCGGCTCCCGCACTTGGTACGCGGCTTCTTCGAACTCGATGGTGGGGGCTGAAGGGAGAGCAGTGGAGAAAAAGCCCCGGGTTTGCACACCTGACTGATTCCAGGTGGAGGACACTCAGCACCTGCGGTGAGAGAAGCTCAGCTCCTTTTAGACTCATCTACGCACCCTCAGAGCAAGGGGCTCCACAAAGCGGGGGCCAAAATGGGCTGGATGTGAATTAGGGCAAAATCCAACAAATGTATTGAGCTACAGAGGATGGCAAATTATTCTCCTGTCCCTGCCTCCCGCTGAACCACACGCCCTCCAATCCACGCCATGTGCTGGTGCTGCAGTCACAGCAGAGGAACCTGGCAACCCCTTTTTCCACACAGATCTCCCCAGGCTGTGATGCTGTGGAGGGGAAGCACAGCAACTCCCCATGGAACTGCAGGGGAATGGCAAACAGGACAAACAGTGGGTTCAAGGACTGTTATTCATCCCTCCCTTCAGCCCAGCCCAGTGCACACCAGTGACCTGCACACAGAGCTGTGACTGGCACTGAAGGCATCCATGTTTACCCAAAACTGCTGCTGGGACTGTGCTGACTCCCTCAGAACCACAACAACATCCTTGCTGAGCATCCTCACTTACCATCTTCATCATTGGTGACAGTTATGGTTGTCATGTCCATCTTCCCAATCCTAGCTCCACTCCAATGGTTTCCAAGTGGGCTGCCGAGATAGACCTGGAACTGCTCTTCTGGTTCAAAGGCAGAGTCATCACTGACATAAACACTGCAGTTCTTCACCTGAAGCCAGGCAAAGAGGAGAAAAGAGCAAATACTGATAAATCAAATGAAGCCATGCAAGGGCCAGGCTGTACTTCCCTATCCAGGGTTTCATGTCTGAGTGCTGCCTATCCTGGAAGAAACACTTTTATTTTTAGGGATGCTGCTTCAGTGTGGACAAACCCCACGGTCACATGATGAGACACAGCAGCAAAGGCCCCTCCTTCCACAAACCCACAGCTCTCTGCTACAACAACCCCGAGTCCTCCTAACACACAGGATTTGCACTTTAGGACTTAACTAGTTTAATCATGAAACAAACAACCCCTTCACAGTCAGGTCATATTGCCAGGACAAGAATTTGTGTTGTCTAAGAGACTAGTTTGGACAGCCTCTGTCAGCTCCCTCTGGCCATGCAGAGTCAAAGAGGAGATCTGAGCCTCTCCAAGCCATGTCTCTTTTATTCCCCCCCAAGCCAGGTTCAGCTCACCTTCTCCCCTTTCAAGAAAGTGATGCGGGACTCCTCCGCGTTCCTCCTTTCCATGAAATCCTCCATCACCTGTGCTGTCTGGCTCCGGGTGTAGCACCTGACAGAGGACTCATAGCTCAGGTCCCCGGTGCGGAATATGGGAATGTGAAGAGTCCCTTCCTTTTCCTTCACCGTGTAGGTGTTCTTAATGAACTGCATGCTGGGCACTGCAGGGGGTTATAAAAAGAGTCAGGCAGTGCTGAAGAGCTTGGTTCCACAGAAAGCCAAGAGGCTGGGATGGACCAGGTGGAGCTGCCAGGGGTAACTTACCATCTTGGAAGATGTCATTGATGGCCACAATGGCTTGGAATGGCTTTGCCAGCTCGGCTCCATGGGGTGAGCTGAGATAAACAACAAATGTCTCCAGCCCTTCTATCACTGGGTACTGAGCGTCATCCAGGATTGTCAGGGGGCAGAACTGGGAGGAAGGCAGAAGTCCTGCTGTTAGAGGTGCAAAGATTTCCTCCTTCCCAGCACTCACATTTGGAGGTCTAATGTAAAGCCATTATGTCAGGCATACCATGGCAGATCTGCACAGAAAGACTGCAGAAGTGTCACCAGACAGAGCAGACTCATCAGGAGTCCAAGTGGCTCCTCACCTCTTCGGTCTTGCCTGGCCTGAACTCTATTTTCCTGGAGCTGGGGACATAATCGACTCCCGGGCTGGCAGACGGAGGGTCTGACGTCCGAGTGGCACACCACACAGAGGTGGGGGTTGAGAGATCAGGTCCCTGGCGGAGGACTGGAATCTCAATGTTTCCTGCATCGCCAATTGCACACAAGAGAGAACAAGGTGAGAAAGCAGCCAGGTACACACCATAAATCCATTCCTTTCCCTTCAGCACCCCTTCTCCTTTCACTACCGCTCCTGCCCCCAGCCTTCCCCACGGGGGCAGAAGGAATCACAGAACCTCTCTGCACATTCTGGACAGGTCTGTTTCCGTGGGAGCCCCCCCTACCCTTCACCTGCAGCCTCGCTGACGGTGAAGGTGGCATTGCCCAGGAACACTGTGGAGGCATCGTTGGGACCAGCAATGAAGACGGTGGCTGAAGCCCGGCTGCCGACGCGGGCGTTGTCCGAGGCATCGGCCAGTACGATCTCAAACTCCTCTTCCTCTTCGTATTCACTGTCATCGATCAGCATCACGTCACAGGTCACCACGGTCACACCCGGCCCGAAAACAATCCGGTTCTCATCTGCCATCCCCCGGGACTTGAAGTCGGAGCCGGATTCCAGCATATAAAGGCTGCTTCCCGTGGCGGATTTGGGGACGGTGTAGCAGATGGCAGACACGGTGCTGCTGGTATCCCCTAGGAAGCAAGAGAAAAGAACACGTAATTCTACGGAAATACTTTTCCTCTGTTTGGTGGAGACCTCTGCCCTCTGCCACTGTCCCTCCCATGGGGCTCCCTCCTGGCTCCACCCACCTTTCCTTTCAACAGGAGCCGAGAGGAACCCAGCGCTCTCGCTGACATGGAATGTCCTCCTGTCGAACTGCAGCGTGGGCTCATCCTCGGGGTCAGCGATGGTGACAGTGGCCCGGGTGACGTTCCCCAGCAGAGCATAGGCCGGCATGCTGAGCTCCACGGAAAAGCTCTCCGTGCCCTCAAAGACGTTATCATCATTGATAACGATGGTGCAGGCCTTGGTGTCCTCCCGCTCCTCAAACTGCACCTGGAAGGCAGGAAGCCAGCTGCTCTCCTGGGACCGGGGCCTGCAACTTCCTCGGTGTTTTTATCGCTTTCCATCAGCTCTTTCCTCCAGGCCTGAGGGCAGGTATGGTCAGACCGTCCCTTTCCCGGTGGCCCCAGCCTACCTGCCCCGTGTACTCCACGTAGTCCTGCTGTCCCGGCTGTGATCCGGAGCCGGCGGTGGCCGTTCCCTGCTCGGTGCGGCACATGACTATGGCGTACTGGTTGAGGCTCCCGACCCGCCTCACGGTCACGCTCACGGAGCCGGAGCTCTCTCTGACCTTGTAGCTGCAAAGGGATCAAGCAGATAGAAATAACAGGCTGAGGAGCAAACTCTGTGTGTTTGTGTCATACTGAGCACCATGGACTCAGGGTGAGTGTGGCCTCCATGGAAAATCCGAGGGACACTAATAACCAGGGACTTGGGCAGAGGGCAGCTGCTCCGTGGTTTAGCCCAGCAGGCCCCTTTCCTCATGGACAGAATTTCATTCCCACGCTGTAGGGTCCAATCACAGTTACCTGGTGTGTGTAAAGCTGAGGAGAGACCACTGGACATGGAAGACATTGCCACTGACCACGTTGGGTTTGCTGTCCTTCACTAGGAACTGAAAGCTGTCCGTGGTCTCCTGAGCCTTCTCCTCATCCATCACGTACCGAATGAGGCCCTGGTTCACATCCTCTGCCAGGAGGAGACATCCAGTGAGCCGACACAGAAATCCAACGGCAGTTTTATACATCACCGCAAGGATCGGGGTCTCCACAGGAAGCAGTAACCCCCTCACCTCCCCTTCCTGATGGAGGGCCCCTCAGCCCTGCAAGACTGAACTTTCCACACATTGCTCTGCACTGCTGGCTACACATCTACCAGACCTTGTGATGATCTACAACTCCTCTTTACTGTCCCAAGTCAAGTCTCCAGCTCTAACAAGTCTGGAGAACCTGGGTGTGCTACAGGACACAGGTTGGCATCTACTAAGAAATCACAGGATTTCTGCAACTGAGAGGAAAGTCCAAGGCTTATTTTCTACATACTTTGGAGATTTGCCCCTTGTCTTCTCCCTTCCCATCTTCTCTTTCCTTAACAAAGGAAGGAAAAAAGCAGCAGGACACAGCCCAGCTCCATACCCTGTGTGAAAGTGGTCACAGCCGTCCCTGGTTTCAGCTTGTGCTCCACATGACCATTTCTGGGACCAGTTGTTATCTCGTAGATCAGCTGTTTGTCATCTGTGTCAGGATCTGTCGCCAGTAATTCCTTCTTAGTGATGAGGTTGGTTGCCTGGATTAAAGCCAAACCACGGGAGTAAAACACTGGAGCTCCAGCAGTGCAAGTCTGCTTGACTGTTCACACAAAAAGCCCAATGATCCCTCTGTCAAACAGTTTTCCATGAGGGAAAATCCAGGGATGTGAAAGCACAGAGCAGTGTGAACAGACAGACACCCCACAAGGTGTTTGACAGTGCAGGAAGAATTCAAATTTTGCCTCACATCAGTGTGTGCCTCAAAGAAAAGCAAATTGAGAAGCAGCTGCCCAGCCTTATGTAGCTGGGACTAAAAGCTAGGATAAATTTTTTGGTTTCACCTGAAAACCTCTGCTCCATGAACTGTGCTGATGCTCAGGTGAGGCCTGGCTTTGCAAAAAGCATTTGCAAACAGCCTCAAGTTGAAGAACAGGACGGTTCAAGCTGCTCTGGGGAGCCTGGACTAGGGCCTCTTTCAAATGTCCTCACGTGGATCTGACTCAGTTCCACCACATTTTGCTTTCTCTTCTAAAAGAAAATGCCTTTAACAGCAGGAGAAAGAGAGAGAACTGAACTGCCCGAGGCTGCAGGAGTGCTTTTCCTTAAGTCAGGAATTTGAGCTGAGATAGCCACTTCTTAATACAATTTCTTACTACAGTGTCTTCCAGTCTTTTTTCTTAGGAAGAACCAAAGTGTTTCTTTGCAGTTAATGCTGGGCCCTCAGAAACAAGGCGAGAGAGACAGTTTCCTGGGGTTTTGTTTGGACTTCAGCAAAACAAAGGCACGTCACAGCGAGAAATCCCTACATCATATCCTTGGAAAGCCGTGTATCTCTGCCATGGCTGCTGCAGAACATCATCAAGACTTCTCCACCATCAGCAAAGCTGAAAATATACCCTGGGGTCGAGGGATTTTCTCTACCACAAAAATAAAAATGCTGAGGGATCAGGATGTTTACCTGCGAAGCTCCTGCTCCAGGAACAGCCTAAGAAATAACCCAAGCTGAGCTCAGACAGGCAGTTACCTTGCCATCCACGTGCTCCAGCCACTGCAAACCCAGGTTGGTGACAACCCTGGGTGTCCCGTCATCCACAGGGAGAATTTCCACTTGGAAGGGCTGCGGTGCTGCTGTCACGACCTGACAAAAAGTTCAGAGAGGCGGACGTTACTCTGGGAGTCAGCGCCTCATCCACCCAGGCGGACCGAGGTCTCCCTCACACCTCGTCTCCTGCCCTCACCTTCTTCCCCCCGTCCTCCACGAGGAAGAAGGGGTTGGTGCCGTCGGACACGGTGAAGGTGAAGCGGTCCCGGAGGGAGTTGCTGCCGTCGTGGCTGTAGCTGACGCGGTTCTGGTAGATGTCCCCCATGGTGAAGGTGGTGGCCTGCTGGTGGCCATGGCCGCTGGCGCTGCTGCGCTCGATCAGGCCGTGCCGGGGCGGCTGCACCACCGTGAACGTGACCGACTCAACCTGTGCCGAGGACACGGAGTGGCAAAGCTCGGGACATGGACTCAGCACCATGTTGCCGTGGAATTTTGGTGCTGAAAAAATCTCCAGAGCAGTTAATTAGGGGTGAGATAAGAAAGGGTTTATTTTGCCAAGGCAGTAGATGTTACACGACGCGCGCAGGCCGTGCCTGAGAGGTTACATTTTATAATACCATCCATCCAATCCCAGATGTGTCCACCCTGTGGCCTTTACTCTGGTCCGCCCCGGGGTCCACCCCCTGAGAAATGGGTCTGGGGGTTTTGGGACCCCGTGTTCATCCCACCTTCCTCTTCATCAGAGCACAAAAGGTACATAGTTACCTAATTCTTGACCGTATTCTGTGGTTTAGGCCCTGATATGCTGTTCTGCCAACAATCTAGGCCTTGCCTTGACAAAAGACTAAACATTTCTGCTATATTCAGGGGTAGGATTGATATAGGGAGCATAGAATGGGGTAAGAGGGTTAAGGAATGTGTAAACAAGGGTGCTAGAGAAAGGGAAAAGGACAAGGGACAAAGGAGGGGGGGGTTGCTGCTTTTAAAATCTACTTCCACTACTTATAAAACTTACAAGTCTTAGAAATATTAGAAAAATAAAAAAAAACATTAGGGGCTCAAGGCATCACCAGGACAGGCGTGTCCTTCCAGCCTGGAGAGGGACTCCCTGCCCAGACAGCTCCCCTAGTGCAGTGTCTCCAACTGGGCCTAACGCAGCCCCGCACACCGAACTGGTTCCCCCTGAGCCCTGCCCTGTCTTCATCCCTCTCCCAAGGTGGCTCTCTACAAATCATCACACCAAACTACCGGTGTGGCTGGTCTGAGACGGCTCCCACCCCTGCGACAGCTCTGTGAACACAAGAGCAGCCCCCCTATCCTGCAGCGGTTCCAGGCAACGTGCCCCTTGCCACTGCTGCCGGTGCAGAAGCAGCAAAAACCCTTAGGGCAGGATTTTGGCTCAGGGCAGTAACAGGCAGCCAGGAGAGCTCTCGCTGCAGGGAAGTAGCAGTGAAGTAGAGCCAGCCCTTCAGCCAGACCCAGGAGGTGGAAGAGGAAATGTCATTTTCATCCATATTATGTAATTTTCATCCATCCTTGGTAAACTCAGTGTCAAGGCCAGGCCTGTCTTTAAACAGAAGCCCATTTTCCTGACAGCCCAGATGTGCAGCAGGAAAGGGGAGGGAGGAGGCAAGGGGAAGTCCTGCCTTACCTCTGTGTCAGCATCTGTTGCTTTAAGCTCAAACTCGGTGATGGTTTTTCTCACCCCTTCCTGAACTGTCATCCCGAGGCTTTGCACTATGGGTAAGGAGTCATCCACGGGGTTTATGGTGATGTCAAATGTCTGGCTCACCTGGAATAGCAGGAAAAGCCTCTTGTGATGAATTCAGCCCTCCAAGAGTACAACTCCACTGCAAGACCACAGTGATCCCCAGTTCGGGTCACTTATTTCAGCCTTGTCTCGTGAGTACATCTGAGCTTCTAAGCCCAGATCATGTGAACATGACCTTTTCTATCCCTCCCCACTGATTAAGTCTCCCTCATTCTGTGGTATTTATGGGCATCCACTTTCCCTCCCTCTCTCATTCTACTTTGCCCCTCTCCCTCTATGTGCAGCTATGATTTTCCTCTTTCAGAAAGCAGGAAGGAGACATTTCCCAAGGGTCTGACTGTCGTCACTACGTCGTCAGTGCACTGGATCAAAGCTGAGCTCCGGGAGCAATTGGCAAGCAGCTGAAAACCAGACACTCAGATCTTGGTAAACCAGTCTCGTGAGGCCGCAGCACAGGTGGCTCCCTGTTCCCTGCACAGGGCTCGCTGCTTTCCCTGTGGGATGTAGGAATTCTCACAGCAGAAGCAAGAGCAGCCCCCTCTGTTCTTACTTGGGCAAAGGCCACGCTGGGACTCACCTCATTCATCCCATCAGACACAGAAAAGGTGAAGGCATCCACGTGCTTTTCCATGTCACTGGTGTGGACGTACTGGATGCTGCGAGAGGCCAAGTCTGCCTGGCTGAAGGAATTAATTCTCATCCCTGGAAAAAGAATAATGTGTAATAGAAAGAACAATGCAGGGAAAAACTACAGACAGCTGGATATATCTGTCCCATGAACCTCAGCTGAGCCAGGGTTTTAGCTGGCACAGAGCCTCCTGAAAACTCCTTCTGCAAAATCAAGTCCAGCCTTTTCCCTAGACTTACAATCTTAAGAAGGCACCTCACACCGTCAGGACACCCTGTTGGGGATGGGCCTCTGGGGGCTGAGGGGCAGAGAAGCTGGGAGAAAAATGGTTCATGTAACGCTTGGATTGTCACTGCTGGGCAGGACTAACCCAACCATGGCAACACTGACTACGAGCTAAAGGTCTCCTGGCCTCCCAGCAGTTTTCCAAAATGCCTTCCAAGTCTCCGCTCTCTCTGCCCTTCCTTGTACCCCTGCATTTAGAAAGACTAAGGCCCATTTACAACGGTGATTTATAGTGACATCTTTACAGGCCATTAGGTGTGACACAGCCACAGAAAGGGACATGACAAGCATTTTAAAAAGCACTTGAGCTTTTTAACTGTCACTGCTGTGTTTGACAGTTTTACTGCTGTTAACAACAACAAACACCCCGACAAAAAGTTTGCCACCAATCTATCACCCGAAATGGCTACTGACAAGTATTGGCCACACTACAAAAGATATCAGGATCTGGTATAAATAAATGAGCCAAACCAGAATGATCAGCCAAGATTTCCTCAGAGCTCATTAGCTTTAAAGGCTTGGGTTCTCTTTTGAACACTCCAGTACTCTCTCCTTAGGTTTAGGTCATTTAAATCACGAAAACAATTCCTTCCCAGTCTGTGACTCTTTATCTTTCTCGGTCCATCACAGACAGGAAAAAGCACAGAAATCAGAATCATCACATTTTAAATAACAGGAGGAATAAAATCCTTAACTCAGGTCTCCAAAGTACAAGATTCACTGTTTAGTTTGCAATTCGGACAAAAATATTGCAAGTTTTTAATTTACTTTCAGCAGGGGGTTTGCTTATTATAACTTTCATTCATTATTCCTGCCCTTTCAACATGAGAGGATGAGGCAAACCACACATTAAAACTTAGCTGTACAGGGACTGTCTGTATCTTGAAAACACACACAGCAAATAGTTCCACTTTAATCTCATGTTAATGAGAAATCTAATGCTAAGAAGAAATATAATCTTAGATGAGTATAATTAAATCAGAAGAGCATATTATATGACAGCTGAGATTTAGATTAATTCATCAGAGAGGGGCAGCACGCTCACACTGTCAGCAGGCACAGAAGGCAGCTCTAAAATTCAGATCACATTTGCAGGAGTTCCACCAGATTGATCAACCCCCCTCTCTGAAGGACCAGAATTCATTATCCAGCATATCCATCACACCCCAACGGAGCTTCCTTTTAAACTAACTCAGTGGATAGTTCTCTTCCTCTCTTCCAGGCACAGCTAGGGAACGAAGCTGGTTTTTAGGGATCAAGGAACATACTGGCCAAGAGGGGGAGAGAAAACAAGTTGTCTGTTCCCCAAGGTGGGCTCTGTTTCCACGGACATTAAGGGATGGATTCTCTGGGGCGCTGTGCTATTCACAGCAAAGGCTGAAAGCTTTCCTGTCATGCAGAAGCAGGAACAGGGGCATAAATTCTCCCAAAGGCTGAATAAATCCTCACCTGTGATTCTCAGGCTGCCTTGCCTCTGCTCACCTTATTCTCCAGCTCTCTGGGCTAATGACTATTTGATTCCTAACGGGAAACAGAATTCTGTGCTGCAGCCTCCAAGCATATTTTTCCCACAGTGAAGCTCTAGGGGTCAAAAGCCTTGCTGCTCCAAGGACCCAATGGAGTAAAACACTTCCCTGCTCACCTGGGGAGGCCGTGTGCTCCAGGTGCCCCAGCTGTGGCTGCCGGGTGACCTTGTACTGGAGCTGGGTGGGTTCACTGTCCTGGTCAGTGGCCGAGAGCTGGAGGGTTGTGATTGTCTTCGCCGAGTTCTCATCCAGCACCAGCCCTTTGTTAGTGACGATGGAGGGGGGAAATCTGTCCTCTGGAAGGGTTAAATACAAAGCTGAGTTAGGAGACAGTCACCCTCCTTCCTTTGGTGTTATTCATATCAGGTACTTGTGCTCAAGCAAAAGACAACACACATACACAAATGTTTTGATAATTCTGAAACAGGAACTTTGGATCTTGGCATTAACTGAGGGGATGGCAACGTTAGAATGCCTCAGAGACAACCTAAACTGCACAAAGATATTAAGGGGAATTTTTCTACCTGTTCGGTGAGTTTGTTACAAGTCTGAGAACTAATCCTTATACCCACAAACTCTCCCCATGCCCCTCACTTCAAAGGCCTTTGAATTGACAGAGCATCAAAACTCCGCCTCAAGATCTACATCTTCACTTGCCCTACATGTGGGATGGGAACCTGTGAAGTCCTGAGCTCTGCAGCAAAGAGACCATAACTTCAGCACTGTCTTTTACCTAATACACGGATATGGAAAACCTGGTCTGTCAGTTTGTTGCCATCTGCATCGATCACATCAAAGGCGAAGGGGAAATTTCCGCCGGGATCCCCTTTCTTGTGGCTGTAAACCACTTGCCCTGGAGAGAGGGACAGGAGAAAAGAGGTGGTTTATTACAGGCTGCATCATTTCATTCGTAGTTTGGAAGCAGGTACCATCAGGTGAGGGACTTGGGGCTGGACAGAGCTCCTGGATTTGAGTTTCATTACTTTCTCTCTTTATTCTTTTTCCCTGCTGAGAGAGATTTCTTAACATTTGCTTAATGATACGTTTCTCTGCCCTGCTCTAACAGCCTTATTGGACTTCTTTTCCCTTTCCCTTCTCTGCTTCAGGTCATCCTCCCCCTCTCATAAGGACCATAGAATCATGGGCTATCTCAAGTTGGAAGGGACCCATAAATGTCCAACTCCCTGCTCCTTGCAGGACTGCCTAAACCAGCCACATATATTTGCACTGACCATCTAAAATCCAGCACTCTCACCTTTGTTTATATCAGCCTGGGTGAAACTTTTGACGGGTCCTTTGGCAGAGATCTGGACTGGGTTATCAGCTTTGCTCAGCTGCAGACGGCCCCTGCTGGGATCCCTCCTCAGGACAAATCTAAGCGTCGAGTCCCCTGAATAACCAGCTGCTGCCTTCAAGTGCTGAGCTGTGAGTGGAGCTGCAGAGCCTGGACCAGGGAAAGAAGCGCACAGTCAGCTTCAGCCAGGCCAGCAAAGCGACTGGTTTAGACTGGACCATCCAGCACTACAGAGCAACGCCATTCTCCTCGTACCAGCTGGGAGCCGCAGGTCCCTGTTGACAGCTAACGTTGGTGGCTTCTTCTTGGGCAGCTCCATGGAGAATTCCAGCCTCCCTGCCTGTGTGTAGAGCCCATCCGTGATGGAGAAGCCAAACTCGTCTGTCTGTGCCGCTGCACCGCTCCGGGTGTAAACGATCAGCTGATCCAGAATGTCCTGGTAGGTGAAGGAAGAGCCCCTGGACAGCACATGCCCATGCTCTGGGGGCTCTGCCGTGCTTTGTCTCCTGCGGAGGTGACCTGGGAAACAACAGACGGATCAAAATGATGGGAATAAGGCAGCCTGCTGGGGACTCAAGCCTTCACTGACACCCTGCCTGGCTTTGCCACTGCTGGGCAAGAGGAAAGGGGGGAACACACAGGGAACTTCCCAGGGAAATGCATGAAGGCCCCCTTTCTCCTCCCCCATAGAGTGAGGGACAACTCTCAAATAGAGAGTTCTGCTGTTCTGAAGCACAATCCCATGGCTGCTGGTCCAAATGTGCTTTATCCAACATGCCAGGCTCCTCTCTCACATCGGGGGCTGTTACACACACAGGTATGAAGACAGACAGACACTGACACAAAAAAACCTCCTCTCCCTCACCTCCTCAGCTTGTCGGGACTTACCATGCTCAGGACTTTGGCTCACCACAATGACCAGCTCACTGTTCTGGGTGTCCAAGTCCTGCAGGTTGAGGGAGGCATTGGTGACAACCACTCCTGAGCTCCCCTGCACTCGGACAGGCTCCAGCACCATCTTGGGGGGCTCATCGTTCTGTCTCTGCACAAAGACACACAGTCAAAAAAGGGAAATGAACACAGGGAAAAGACCCACCTGAATGAAATACAAGTTCCCAAATGACAGTACTGGTGCTGACATCACCAGTCTGTCCAAATCTAGCCAGAGTCTAGCAAAGTTTGCACTTGAAAAGTGTCTGTGTGAAAGGAGAGGGCTCTGGCAGCCAGCGAGCACAGGCGTACCTGGATCGTGATGTTGATGCTCTGCACCTCAGACTGGCTGAAGCCATCGCTCACATAAAAGCTGAAAACATCACTCGTGGGCTCAATGCTTTCATGGACGCTCTGGAAGTAGTAAATGCTGTTCTCCAGAACGTCTTGAAGGGAAAAGGACGCGTCTGTGGTGCCAGCAGACTCACTCTGTGGGCCAAAACTCTCACCTGCAAACCGGAATATCACTAGTGAAAGGGTGTTCAAGTCACTGATAAACTAAACATAAAAGCAGCAGGGTTAGGAGAAGAATGGCACATTGTGAAGGCTGCAGAAGAATGGATGTTACTTCCTACAACATGGATTTCCACATCTTTAAGGAAAGCAAACTCTGCTGCACTGGAGTGGAAGCTGCAGTTTTAGGCATAGCACAAGTGATCCCATCCACGGGATATGATAGGCATGATCCTGTTAGGGCTACAAACCAGCCAGGGGGAGGAGGAGAGAGCCAAGCAGTTTACCTGTCTTGGTGTTTTGGATGTAGCCATAGATAGGCAGAGTGACAACTGTGACCCTCAGGTCTTCCTTGGCAGCAGTATCGTAATCAGCAGTTAAATGGTGACCAGCCAGCAGTGGGATCCTGCCCCCCTCATCCACCTGGAAAGCAAGAGCACACAACACAAATCCTTACTGAACAAGGCTGCCTCCATGGAATAGGCTTGCCCAGGTTCTGGAGTGCTGTCCCATCCTCCCCTAGATCTGTCAGGTAGGAAATCAGCTGGGAGGTGAGGTGAGATAGGAAGAACAAAGCCTGGCTGGCCCCCAAGAGGAGCCTGTGAGGGCTTCATCAGGGCAGGAAGAGAACTGGCAGAGTCACTCTGACCTCTTGGAAGGCAAGAAAATGCATTTCTGGCTGAGAGAACCTTTTGAAGGCAAGGGAGGGGGAATGCAAAGCTGGAAAGGAGGGAGGTGGCTTCAAAAGGCTTCAATAAGGAGTGTGAAATGCTGTGTGTCAGTCCAAAGCACCAGGTGTTTTCAGACTTTACACACAGGCTGGTGAAATAAGGGACAAAATATTGGACAGGGATAAGTCAGACTTGTTCCACTGATATCAACAGGACACTTTAGGGAGAACCAGCTCCTGACTAGGTGCAAGCAGAGGAGGTTCAGAGATGCAGGTGGACTGTCAGCCTCCTCTGGCCTCCAAGTGATTTGTTAACCCTTTGCGTTCAGAGCATTGTATGTGCAGCACCCTATTTTATCAGCGATTTCCCCTCGGTCCAGGAAAACTGTCCAATTCCTCACTTTGAAGTCATTTTTCTCCCTGTTTCCAGTATCCTGGGCAGCCACTTACAGTGATGTGGTCAGCAAAAGCAATGAGCAAAGGCAGGGTGTGGGCAGGTGTGATAGTGATGGTGAACATCTGCCTGTCCAGCCGGTTGTCGTCAGCATCAAGAACAGCGAAGTGGAAGATGTCCGTAACGGGCTGATTGCTGGTCTCAAACGTGGTGGAGTAGCTGTGGAACCAAACACAGCCCAGGTCAGGGAGTTCCACTGACAGTCAGGAAACTACACCCTGCCCCTGCAGTCAGAGGTGAGCACACAGCTCCCGGAAGAGAGGTGGCATCTCAGTTCCCAACCCTCCCTCATGTTCATTCCCCGAATTCTTTTAAATCACTGGTTTAGGTGTTGCCTACCTAAAGTGTCACCATGACATCACAGACATAGAAAAAATCCCCCTAATTTGAAGCTACACCAAGTATTGGCACTTCAGACATGCAGAAACACCTAATTCTGCACAGAGAAAATGCTCTTATCCATAATCCCAGAGGATACAAGGGACAAGGAAGGGAAAAACACCTTTGAAACATTGCACTAACATAACATAGCCCAGAGATCCCTGGGGAAAACCCACAGAGCTTTTAACTGGCATGGCTTGAAGGAGAATAGCTCTCTTTGCTACCTGATCCTCTGGCTGTTGATATCTTCCATGGTGAAATTATAAACCTTGGAAAGCTCTTCATCGTGGGAGCCCGACATCTGTAAGAGGGTTCCATATGCAGGCAGAGATATCAACTGGATTCTTATCTCTGAGTCAGGAGAATTGTTGTCCTAAAACATGAAGGAACAAACCAAATCAAAACAGGGAAAATTAGCCATTGCTTTCCTCCACTAAAAATGGAAGGAGGAACAAGTGTTTTGCAGGGAACTGTATCTGCCTAGCTGGGTCAGATCCACGGATGAATATTAAATGAAGCTCTCCTGATGAGAAGAGAGTCAAATGGGTTGACATTTTCAAACTCTACCACAAAATGTATTTTCATTTTCTCTCAGCTCAGAGAGGTTTTCTTTGTTCGCTGGTATCACATCAACACAGTCTCCCAGACATAAACCTGGTATTTTCATTTTCAAAGTACTTCACGCTAAAATAAAAGCTGATTTTGCCTCTTTTCAACTACATTAAGTACAATCACCTCTATGATATCACAGCTCATCTTTCCTGAGAAGAGTTTTTGCTGGTTGGCTGAAAAACGAGACCCGAGCAGAAATCACCATATGGGTCAGGAATGAAATCCTCTTTTCCCTAACTGTTCTCTTACTGAGATTAAACCTGAATAACTCTCTTGTCAGCCTTCCTCTTTTAAAAGGAGAACAGGACAGACCCCAGACTTTTATCCAGAGTGATCCCTCGGAAAAAACATCCCCCAATCATCTCTCTGACAGCCACCACCTCAGATCTCTCCAGCCTCACACCTGCACTGCAATCTCAGACCCAAACCCCACTGCTAATGCACTGGCTGCTAAATCATCTGCAAGGAGTAAAGCACCTTTCCTGGGAATGTCACCAGCAGGATAACTCTTGCACAGCACACAACCCCTGGGACCAACTCAAGCCACCAAGCCGTGCAGCATCTGGGCTTGTTTAATCCTTCCCCCTTCAAATCTGCCCAGAAAAAGAACCAGGCAATTTTGGAAGGTGGGTGAGGGGGCTGAAATTTTCAAAGGATTAACACTTAGCAAATGCATGTGCTTTATTAGCAAGTCCGTTTGACAGAAAAATCTGGGATTAACTCTGCTCTCATGTTCAGCATGGCAGTTCACCTCTGTTACAGTCCAACAGGGATAGCCTTAAATCCCTGTGGGATGAAAGAGTCTGTTATTCCCCTCTTGGCAGCAGTGAAAACTCGGGCTCTCTACGCAGAATCCACGCTGACAGCAGGGAGGTGTGTGGTGAAGGGGCTGTGGGGGACAAGGGAAGGGAGACTGGCGGCATTCCCTGGGCTCGGGAGGAGATAAAAACTTACAGTGTAAGCGAGGTGCAGCCGAGAGAGAGTCACGGAGCTTTTACTGGCCACGGTGACGGCCAGCAAGCAGCCTGGGACCAGCTGCGGGCCGTTGGTGTCCAGCAGGGACACTTCCACCCTCAGCACCGTGCTGACAGTGGTGACACCGTCGGTGACAGAGATTTCCATGCTGTCCTCTGCTGCTGCTGAGCCATCGTGCACGTACTGCAGCGCATTCCGAGTGACGTCCTCGTAGGTGAAGGCGTCGCCTTCCCAAAAGCAAACAGCACAAGTCAGGAAGACTCTGTTCAGAGCAGGAATCCAATCTGAATGACCTAAGGCCCCAGTTTAGCAGAAGACTTAACCACGTACTAAACTGGCATTTAATCCCATCCTTACAGGGCTGTGAGTTACGAGGACATTTATTAAGGAGCTGGCAGGGCAGAGGAAAAGCTGTTAACTTCCCAGTTCCACAGACACAGCGACTCCTCCAGATTCTCAGGGAGGGCACCCATCCTCCTTTCTTCCCAGCTGATTTCTGAGCTCATAGCTAGATAGGGCTTCCCTATGGATGCATCCATATCTGCCAGGGCTATCTGACTCTACTCCTGGTCAACTAAACCAGCCATGTGGACAGGCACACACTTGCACTGAGGCGAACTCCTACTCAACTCACCCGCTCTCATGAGCTCCTGCACTCCTGCATTGTACTTCAGCACAATGCCATGATGGGGAGGCTTCACCAGCTCAAAGAAAAGACCCTCGGGAGCTGTATCCGTGTCGCTCACAGCCAACTGGATCCCTGTGCCAGGGAAAGAGAGCGTGGCTTCAGCTTCCTCAGACACTACACTGGGATATCCTTCAGGGTTTGTGAGGTGTTATTGTGACTGGAGCCAAAAACCATGTAATTCAGTCAGTACATGACAAGTAAAATAATTCTGGAGCTGCCCTAAGCCAAGAGCTGCTGGTTTCATGGAAATAATTAGTCTCCTGATGATGCCCATATTGCTGCTGTGGCTCACAAGAGACCCCTGTGCAAACCCTCGGCTTAGGAGAGAGATGTGCACATGTTCATAGAGCAGGGGAGTATCTACAAACCCCCAGAGAACTTCCTGACACGAGCAGCAGTGGCTCATCCCAAACAACCTCACTCCCCACTCACCGATGGCGGCTCGGCCCCCCTGGCTGACCTCCAGGAACGGCGCCGCGATCTGGAAGACTGGAGGCTGCTGCTCTGCAGAGAGCAGGTGAATGACAAACACCATCTCTGGGGTTGTGTCTTCTCCACCAGACACTGCACACAGACAGAAACCGTGGCTGAGTGTTTTAGGGATGGGTTTGCAGGGACTCTCACGTGGGAAATGCACCTTTCTGTACAAAACCACCACCCGACATCGCTGACTTCTCTCCCACCTTTCCAAGCCACACCTTTGTCTATGGACACACAGTTCACACCTGCCAAGAGCATTTATCTTTGCCCCTAACTCAACTCCTCTAAAACTTCTGAAAGTCTGTGTGTATACATCCTGTCTTCCACAGATCTGTTAGATGTGCTCCTAAGTCAGAACATGGTGGTGGAAGCCAGAAAGCATACGGAAAGGGAAGGATGTGTTAAACAAGCAAGCAGCTTATCATGGCAATTTAATTGCAGATATGTCTCCACGCTGTATTAAAAAAAACAACAGCATAAAACTCCTTGTTCGCACAGGGGGAATGAATCAGGCTTTTAGGATGGATCCCAGGAAACCACTGGAAAAAGATGTCTCTACTAAAGCTGCAGCTCAGCTTCTAGAAAACACTGCTGGGACTCAGATGAATTAATATTCCCCAGGCATGTGTTTTTCCAGAAATTCCTACCGAGCACCCGTAGGCGTGCCTGCAGCAGAAGGAAGGCCAGGGAGTAGCAGGCAATGGGAAAGGCAGATGGATAAAAAGTGCAAGTGGTTCACATACCTGTGAATCGGAAGTTCACGGACTCTGGGAGACCTGGCAGGACAAAACACAAGCACAGAGTCACTGCGGGCGGGACAGGAAAGCACCTACTGACATGGATTTGGAGACTTTTGGAGAGAGCAAGTGCTGACGTTCAGCCAGACAGGAGTCTCTCCTCCCCAAGGAGGAACAGCAGCAGTCCAGCTCCCTGTAGGTCCTACAGGGAACACAGTGAGCCTCACCTGCAAAGGAGAAGGCGATGATCTCCCTCAGGTGAGGAGCTGCGGTCGGCGGGCGATAGGCAATCTTGCCGTGGTTTATGTCTGCCTGGGTGAAATACCTGACAGGGGACAGAGGCCTGTCCCTGTGCTCCACGATACCTACGGAGGCAGAGAGACCAGCGTGAACAGGAGGAAGCCACTTGATTCCACGGCTGCAAGTGGGGTTAAGGAAGGAGGTGTTTGGAAGCCAAGGAAGGAGGCTGGACAGATTAACAGGTGCCTCCACAGGACGATGCTCGAGGGGAAAATGAGCTGTGCTCAGGAAACATGGTTTTCTGCCATGTTCTGAACAGGGTCACTTGCCTTGGCCAGGAAGAAGAGGGACAGTCACGTTGAACAGGATTTTCTCACTGGGAACCTCTGGGTCTACAAAGGAGAGGTGATGGGGCTCAATCACTGTCACACGGTCCTCCAGCACCTCAATAAACACATTAGACCAAGAGCATCAAGGCCAGAGACAAGGAAAGGTTCACCCAAAAATGCATTGAAAGAGAATTGCTAAAGTTAAATATAAGACAATCTTTGAATGTAAAGGCCTAGTTCTTAACCCCAAAGCTGACACCCTGTCCCCTGCAGATGTACAACCTCCACACTCACAGCTGGACAGGTTTCTCTTCTGACCTAGAGCAACTAAAAAGAGAGAATGGAAAACCTAGTTTGATCAAAACCTCCCTGGACAAAGACATAAGTCACTGCCTACATAGTTTTCTGGTACAGTCTGATGTGGCTGGACTTGATTTTCTTTTAAGAGTAATTCTAAAAATGACTCAGACCTTTCACTGGAATAGAGAGTAGCTTTTCCCCCTTTGTTTTAAACCTGTCTAAAACCGCTCTGATCCTTCCATAACAGGATTATTATGAGCCAAAGGCAGGCAAGACATTACAGGAATTAGGGTGCTGCATGAAAAGACTTAGGTGCCCAAAAGCAGTTCATTTGCATGTGTTCATGAACCTTAATCCTGCAGAATTAACAGCTCCAAGAAGTCACTGAATTAAACAGCTCAGTGGGTATGAAAAGCATCCAGCTCATTTCATAATCCTGAGCAAAATAAGGAGAAAACGAGCTAAATTAAGGATACAGGCAATTAATTAATCTGCTTTGGAACATGAAAGGTTCAGGAACAGGAATAAAATCCTTTCACCAACATGGGGGGAACAGGTAACTTGAAGAAAAAACAGTGTCTATGTTATGTCCAGTTTAACCACCAAAGAGTCACCAAACTTTTTCTGACCTTTCCCAGCAGGACAAGTCAAGACTAGAGGGATGGGAAGACTTCACATATTGGAAGTCTAATTCTGAAGGAGGCTGAAGACAAATGAACAGAACTCCATCACATTGAGGCAAGGAAGTGCAATCTTATGATAGAAAGATTTAAGGTTATGGTTGCTTCCCGGTTGCCTCCAAGGCCTATTTGTCTCTCCCGAAGGTAGGACTCTCAGGTGGTGAGGTAAAGCGTATTTTATGGCCCTATTGAATTTTGTGGTGTGTAATTAGCTATAAAACCCAGCTCCTCGTGGCTCTGCCAGACATCTCTCCCATCAATTTCGTCAATAATGACAACAACAGAAAGTCGGGAGCAGAAAGATACATTGCTCCAAGTAGCAGTCTGAGCATGTTTTATTACCATGGGAAAGGTCACCGCTATTTTAAACCTTGACAAGGCCACTGGGCCACGGAGTTTTCACTCATCCCTCTCCCACCACCTCCTTTGGCCTTTCCTGGTCCTGTCTGGCAGGCAGGAGACAGCAGGAGTAGAAGGGAAGGCTGGACTTCACCCACATGTGATGGGGACACGTGGAGAAGGCTTACCCCAAAGTCTGAGCCTACAAAATCAGCTTTAAACTTCAAGATCACCTTTTCCATTAACACAGTCTAGACATTCATCACTTTTAATACCGAGTTTTTCAACGTTCCATTGTATTTTCTCCACCCTCCCCACCATTTACTCTTCTAACCTTTCTTGTTTTCCCATTCCTACTCCAGCTGTCTGGTGTATCACTTACAGCCATGTGCAAAGAGGAGCCCAGGGAAAGCTGAGGTGCTCTGGGTGTCTGGGGCAGAACAGCAACATTGAACACGTGGCTTTCCAAGGTGGTTTGTGGACTGGCAGAGCTGGACACCTGGAAAGGAAAGATCATGTGAATGGATACCTGACAGAACACCCCTGCATTTCTACTGCACTTCATACTTTCCCTCTCCTTTCCTCCTGGTCTGAGAAGGCAAAGAGACACCTTCCCTTTTCTGCTTCCCCCAGTCCCTACCACAGATTTCCTCAGTTTTACTCCAACTGCCTGTGCAGCTTAGTGGAACCTTTCATCCCAGGAACAGCAAAAATAGTGACTTCTTAAACCTTCCTCCCCCCCTCAAAATGAGATTGTGCTGACAAAGGTGAAAATAACTGGTCTTTTACTAGTGGCACTGCCTTGGCAGTGGCTCCCTGTGATCCCAACAGCTTCCACGACAGGCTGTGTTTCACAGACCCACAAACATTTTCCATACACCACTATAACACCAAAAGTGAAGGCAAGGGTATCTAACTCATAATTGCAGGTCTGCAGTGAAGACATATAAAGCAAATGCTATTGAATTGCTAAAAATTCAGAGGACCAGAACCATTGCCTAGAGATGAGCCTGCACACGTTCCCAGCAGTCCTGAGGTGAGGTAGACAAAGAAATACAGCTCCCTTTGTGAAGCTCCATTTCAAGAAAACGCACAGAAATACATGTTGTGATTAAATGAACGACATGATTTTAGCCATTTGCTGCACGTGCTCTGTCACAATACTGATGAAAGCAACGTGTTGGCCCTTTCTGAGGTGCCCCAACCCAGGGCTCAAGGCTTGGACAGGTGTGCCACTGTGATCTCAGTAACCCCAGCTCCCTCTCATAGTTCTCCGTACAATTATTGCTCCTGCTCCCAGATACCAAAGCCAAACATCCAACTCATGCAAAATGCATGGTCTACAAGAGGAACGCAGCAATTAAGCTAAAGATTAGCTTGTTCAACACTGACGCTCACAAATTCCTCATTATCACTTATGTTAATTACTTTAGAAATTACCTTAATTGCCTCTCCGGTGCTACAGTAATTGCTTCTGCCTTGTAAACCAGATGTAACAAACACTGAGTGCAAGTGTTGGCGTGGGCTTAGCGTTAGGGGAGGCTGTTAAACCTTCCCAGCAAACAGCAAGGACCTGTCTGAGGAATTTTATGGCTGTTAAACCTGCGGGGAGGTGGGATTTATTTTAGTTTTCCAGCTGCTGGGGAGTTCTTCTACCTTTTTGTCTGTTTGCAAGACAAAGGACTCTCCAGCCAAAATCAAATTATTAGCTTAGGGGAGGCAGCAGGAGGGTTGTGTGTGGCTTTGGGGCTTGCAAAACCATTTTTAAAAAGGCACTTGGAACACTTGGTGGAAATATTACAGGTGTTATGAGAGGGTGATGTATTTGCCAGGCAGCACCAAGGGGTCAAACCTCCTGTCTGAGCTGCAAACGGGGCATCCAAACATCCGGGATATGAGCTGCACGTCATCTTCAGGCACCCAACGTGTACCTACAGACACATCAGCCTGTGTGCAAACACAAGGGTTTATTGACCTGTGCCATTTTTAAAACCTGAGATCACAGGACACAGGGAGCAGCAAGAGGAGTCATCTCAAGAGAATTGCCACGTGACCCTCCAGGAATTTATTTTTTATACTAATTTATATCACTTCCCTTCAGGAATTAATTTGATGAGGAATACCTGGAATTGGAAGGAGTCGCTCTCTACTTCAGCTCCGGAGTGCCTGTACCACACAATGCCATCGTTGATGTCCTGCTGGGTGAAGGAGGTCGTGGGGGAGGCTGCTCTTCCATCAGGCAAAAGCTGCCACGAGTCTGCGGGGCCGTCCGCCGGCATCGGGACCAGGAGCACCACTTCCCCTGGGAAAAGCAAAGGGCACTTGTGAGAACACAAGGAGGGAGAGGTGCCTTGCAGCAGGCTCTCCACCTTCCCTTCCAGGGCACAACCTCGGGGTCAGAACGCAGCAGACTCATCTCTTCAAGGTCAGCTGTTTCTAGTTCTTTTGGGAACTTATTATGCTGAAAAGTCCCCCCAATGGATTTTTCTGAACAAAAATCTCCAATTGCACTTGGCTTTTTTGAGGTTCACATCAGAATTAGCACTTTGTTAATTAATTCTGTTAAACAGATTGATAATTCTGCTGATTGATTATTAATCATTCCGTTGTGCAAAATACCCATCCCATTTCACTTCCCTAAACCACCCTCGAACAGTTGGAGCAACAAGAAAATAATTCAGCAAGCTGAAATATCACACTTCCATTTGATCATCCAACCCTGTGCTAATATTCCCTTATCAGTGCCCTAATTACATTCCAAATCTTACGTGTTTGCTCCTGGGAGTTCCCCTAAAAATCTAAAAATCAAATTATGTATTTTCTAGAGGTATGAATACCTTCTTCATCACTCACAGACTAAGTTAGGCAGATAAGCCCTCTTGGATTCCGGACTCATTTTCCACATTTCTCTCTGTTAATTTTTTTCCTCACTTTCTGCAAAACAGTATTTTAGATAAAATTTTGAAGATCATTGATTTTTGCTGCTTATTCCTCACCTGCAGCTACAAACCCGTTTGTGTTCTCGCAATTAATCACAGCAGAGATAATTATGGTGATACAAACGCAGGATTATAAATTTTAGTTAGGGTTGGGCAGCAGGAGACAAGCTCCTCAGGGAAAAAATTCCTGTTTTCATGTAAATGCTTATTAAAAACGAGAAGACAGACCTTCATCTGCAGAAAACTAAAGGGGAAACACAAATGAATTATTTCTCTTCTAACCTGCAGAACTCACATGATCTCTGCTTCCATCAGGTGCTGGCAGCTGTCATAGAAAACAGCCTGTCCTCACAGCAAAAGGCAATAAAACCCCACGGATGTTGCTAGAGGGACCCTCTAATTTTCTCTGGCTCAGCAAATTAAATGTGGTATCATTTCTTAGAAATGCATAATATGTTATTTAAAGACATGGTTTTAGTGAAGGAAATGGTGATGCTGAGTGGGAAAAGAATGGGTTTTTTGTTCCTCTCCACATTTCCTTTCCCTCCACATATGATGCCTTCTCTGCTCCATCCAGTTTCTCTCCGTTTATTGCTCAGCCACAAATCCCAGAACCTTCCATGCTCCTCCTCAGCCTGTTCCCAGAAAACACTTTCTAAGCACAGGGTTGCCAGGGAAAGTCATTGCTCTGAGAGATGAGCTCAGAGCCTCCCCAAAGGAATCTGGGGACAAGAATTATCTACAGATGCAAATGTCACTAATTCCTGTTCGAGCCAGCAACCCCTTCCATTGGTACAAATTAAATCAAATGTCATGGAATTCAGGGAATTCTTCAAGGTAAACTTTTGCTCAGAAGTTTCTAGAGACAGATATTACCCTGTGCTCCTCTTAAACTAGGCATTCATTGTAGAACAGTATCTTTTAGCAGTAAGATTCTGCTCTCTCAGGGCTGTAAATCCACCAGGATTTCACTCCCACTGGAGAAAGGACAGGATCAGATGACCAGGCAGGGCAAAAGTACTTTGTTACTTTGCATGCCCATTTGAAGTGGAAAAAGATGAGTTTGGCAGCACTTATCCGGTGTAGTATTATAAGGAAATATTCCCAAAAATTCTATTGGATGTGGACAAAACCCCATGGAAGTGGGATGGAAAGCTGCTCTTTGACAACAGAATTCCAAAGATATTTACCATGCCTGGGCTGGTCCTTGGTGATGGTGTAGGTGATCTCGGAGTCCCGGGCACCGGGTAGCTCGGCGTGCAGGATGGTCTTGGAGATCTGGAGCATGCCTCCCTGGGGCACCCACACCAGGGAATTTGTCACCAGCCGAGGGCTCCTGTCACCCTGAGGGCAGGGGGACAGCAGGAAAAGGCTTATTGGAATGTCAGTACAGCTGCCCTGACGGAAACAGATTTTCAAGGGAAAAGGATCAAGAGTATTCTGGAATTTCTTGTGCATCCCACCCTGGTTGTCTGCTTCCAGAGGGGTTGTGCACCCTTCACCTGTATCCCTCAGACCCAATTCTCAGCCTGTAGAACTGACCTTGTCCTCTGATTCCTAATTTCCTGTCGCTGACCCTAAACCCTCCTGACCTGAGTCTCCCTCCACAATTCTGTCCTTTATCACCATCCTCATTCTCTCTGAGCATCCACCAAAAATCTTTTGCTACTTAGTGGGTTTTCTAGCCTTCAAATTATTCCTGTGGCTTTTTTTTTTTTTTTTTTCCAAATCTTTATCCCACATTAATTCAAGGTACTCGAAACGTGGGTGTCGGGGCTGGACGCAGGAGCGGTTTCGGACTTTTAATTTGCCTGCCGGGGTTCCTGTCACAGCACATACCTCGGGAGCGATCCTGATGCGGAACAGGATGTTCTGGAAGTGGAACCCATCGTTGACCTGCAGGAGAACGGCATCATCCCGGGTGGCAGAGCCGTCGTGAGCGTAACGCAGCCGGCCCCCCGCGAGGTCATCCGGGCGGAACGTGTGGACGGAAGACGCCGAGTCCCCGGGAGCTCTGAGCAGCTGCCCGTGGCGTGGAGGCTCCACAACCATCAGCACGACGTCCTCAGGATTGTCACTGTCCCTCACGCCAAGCAACTGCTCTGTTATCCTCCCGCTTTCCCCTCTGCCGACGAGGAGGGGCTCGTTTCTGACCACAGACGGGGCCTGAAACGCAAAAGCAGCTCTGAGGTGGTTGCTAAACCTTGGAGATTGGATCATGCAAAAGCAGCTCTGAGGTGGTTGCTAAACCTTGGAGATTGGATCATGATTAAAGTCTGGGATGAAAAGTTTGGGGTTAAGGAAACCAGCTCGCTTCATCCCTGGAAATCTCCTATTTCTAAGAAGCAGAAAATCACTCTCCACACCTTTCTCCCCTGTGGCCAGATCTAAGAATATTTAGCATTTAGACTGAATTAGTCACATTAAAAGAAGATTCTCATGCCACAGCAAGCTTAGGAAAGGAAAAAACTTGGGATATTTATACAGAAAGCATCTGACTCCAGCTGATCTTCGTTAGCCTTTTGAGATGACAGCACCAGCAGTTATTTAATTTTTAAGATTCCCCACAGCCTTATTCAACCTACACCAAAGATCCCACATTCCTGCTGGTTTAAATTAGTTCTTTACTTTTTAGTTGTCAAGAAAGTTTAAATCTGCAGTGTCTATTGATCCCAATAAACATCCTTTGCCATTGGGAATGTGCTGCCTCCGGAGGGAGGAGATCCCACAGGGACAAAGCCCTGGGAACATTCCTGCTGCCACATCACCTGTGCGTGACTTCTGAGGGTTATTAGGGATCGACAGGCAAAATTCCTACTATTAAAGCTCACTTATGTATTCTGGGGCAGCCACTGCAGCTCTTACTTAGCTGAATGTCCTACTGGGGTAAACAGGAATTAGACTGAGCAAAGATCTCAGTGCCAGCCAGAATCAATATACACCCGGCAGGATCCAAATCCACACTTTGTCTTACACTAAAGGACAAACTAGAAAACTTCTAATTTCCAGAAGTTATGGGAATGACTAATATGGAATATAAATTACTCGTGGTGGGGATGGAGGCTGAGCCAGGCTTGTAGGCAGGAAGGAGTCGGCACTAAAAGAGTTCTTATCAAGCCATTTAATGCCTCTCTGAGGATGCACTTTAAAGTCTCTTTATTTGTAAGAATATGCCAAGTAGCCACAACTTCTGCTAGAGCTCTCCACTGTGGAAAAAGCTCAGTGCAAAGCTGCAAAGCCTCCTTGGAAACCTGGCCCCAGTTAAGATGCCTGTACCACCTCTGGGGTAAGGCCCCTCCACAATATTGTTCCACAGACTTTAAATAACCATAATAAAAGACAGGGGCACTTGGCAGTACCATCAGCTTGCCCAGAAGTGGGGAGCAGTTTAAGAGACACACTTTAAACAGCTCATGCTGATTTAATTCCCAACTGTCCTAGAACAGAGCATTAAGCTTGAGTGTCAAAGCAGCCCTGCCATCGGGATCAATCACGGCTCAATTGCCCTGCAGTAAGAGGCTGAACCAGAGCATCCGCAGATCCAAAGGATAATTGGAGCAGCAGGGACTCCTTAGCCCTCCCTGATCATTTCTCTATGATTGCACAGCTGCAACTCCCTGCACAAGCAAAATGACACAGGCCAACTTCTTCAGTCACTTCCCCAAGTCCCCTTCTTCCATGTGGCTCTTGGCTGCCTCTCCTAAGGGAGAGCTGAGTCTGATTTGCCTGACCTGAACTGCAGCTCGAGTTCTGCCCAGCTCCTTTGTTATCCCTGCAAGAAACCAGGGCTCCAAATGGTACAAAATTCGGGGTTGTTTCCAAGCTTGGTTACGTTACCTGTGTTGAAAACGCTTGAATGTTGATCACCTCAGGGCGGGAGAAGGATTGTTCATCGCTGACCTTCAAGGAAAACTTTCCTTTCCTAAAAAAGTCCCCAACAAGTCAAAATACAGGATAATATAAATTAGTGAAGTGCTTTTGCAGGACTCAATAATGATAAACATATTATATATTCAGTAAAAATGACTGGCTCGGTGACACAAGCTTTAACTCAAGTTTTTTCAGTTCTGTTTTTATAGTATTTTTTCCTGAGGATTCACAACAGTCACAACACGTAATAAAATACCTTTAGCTCTGTAATAATACACCCTCATTTCCCTTTAACTAATGTTATCCACGTCGGATGGCACCTCCAAGATAAAGTGCCAACTCTAAATGTCAGCTCTTTGCTGCAAAAGAAAAAAGTCACTTTTCTGGCCTCAGAACAGAAGCTCCAGGATTGCCAGGATTAACCCTCAGCTATAGCATGATAGAGCTATAAGTAAATTGGTAGTTGAATTAACAGCAGGGAGAGGTGTGCTTCCCTGCAGGAATGCTTCCAAGGAAGGAGGAAATACCTGTTCTCAAGACACATGCCTTTTTTTTAAGGCAAAAGCCCAGCAAAAAGTCTCACCTGGGTCTGTCTTGGCTGTGCACGAAGCGGACCCTCCTCTCCTGCACATCCCTGCAGCTGAAGTGGTCTCCTTGGCTCAGCAGCACCTCCTGCCCGGCCACCACCACCAGCAGCCTGCCGTTGGAGGGAATGCTGTCCAGGTGGAACAGGAGCTGGCCCGTGCCACCGCCCGGATCGCACACACCCAGCAGCGACAGGTCCAGGGGTGTCACCCCGCCAATGCCGACGGTGAGGGTGCCGCTCGCACGGGAGCTCCAGGGATGTTCCCTGGCTGCGATGAAACAAGGGAGAGGTATTACTGGAGGAATTACCATGGGCAGTGTTGGCATCGTGCCTGTCACCACCATTCCTGGGGTAACAGAGCAGACCCTTACGATGCCCTGTTCACTCCTGACCCAGGTGGAGAAACACTACCTTCGAAAATTGCAATCCATCCCAAACCCCACCATGACTTTGGCAAATCACTTCCCATCTTGATTTCCCCATCACAGAACAACACACTCTGGCTTGCCCTGCAAGATAGACTTGTAAATCTTCATTTAGAAGAAAGGAAGGATAAGCAACAACTGAAGTTGGTTTAGGAAGGGATTTCCCCCAAGATATTTTGTCGTTTGTTTTATACTGATGATAAATGATGCTGCTGGAAAGATGTGCCTCCACACTTAGCCAGGTAACTTCACTTAGAAAACCATGTACATGCACATCTTACAAAACCAAAAAACTGGAGAAAAATAGCTGCTGACTTTCAACAGGAAAATGCACAAAAGTGAATTCCGAAAATGTGACTGAATGAACACTTCTTCTGGCCTTAAAATCTGCTGGAAACCTGCCGGCTCAGTCACTTTGTCATGGGATGCACTCACCTTCTTCACACTCTCTGGTCCGTGTATTGCCATAGAAACCCTGGCCACAGGCAGAAACACAAATGCGATTCTTCAGAAACGTGGTGCTGTCGCAGAGGTGGCACAGGCTGTCACTGTCACACTCCAGGCACCCAGGAGGACAAGCTGAAGCGGATGGAAAGCACAACCCCACTGAGACACCGCAAAATCAATGCAGCCACTGGTGCACAGAACAGAAAAACTGCTATTTGTGTCTTACCCACCTGACAGAAATAGTCAAAGGAAGAGGCAAAGACTTAAGAGCTGCCTCATTTGACCACTGCCACCACATCACGTCCCTGTGCTTACCTGTGCACTTCCGCTTTGCGTGGTCTGCATAATATTTCTCCCCACACTTGGGAACACAACGAGTGTCCAAGAGGAAGAATGGGGCTTGGCAGAGGCTGCACTCGTCTGCTGCTCGGTGACACTGAAGGCAGGGTTGGTCACACCCTAAAAAGTCACACGCAAAAAAGTTCAGCTCGACACCACCTTGGAGACAAGGAGGGGAACATGTCAAGACTCCAGAAGAACTCACTCTGGCACGTGTCTGATTCCCGGTAGAAAGCTGCAGGGCACTGTTCCACACAAGCTCCTTCGTGGAGGACGTGGCCCTCCATGCACTGGAGGCAGTCAGTCCTCTGGGGACCTTTACAGGCGTTACAGCTCCAGTCACACTCTGCAAGAAAACAAAAGCCGCTTCAGGGCGGCCCTTCCTGGGGTGCTCACCCCGCACAAGGGCTTTGCACTGCAGGAATATAAGCCCCTGGAGCAAAGAACACAGTAAAACCTGTTAAAATACTAAAAAAAAGGAGAAAGCATGGTTTGTGCTGAGTGAATTTATCCCTGGAGCAGCAGTGCTCCTTGTATGCCAACGTGGAGTTTGTGGCTCAGTAGCAATTATTCATCCTGCATCATCCAGCTCATGCTTTCAAAGCACCCTGACCAAAAGAAAATGATATCGCTGTCCCTCACAGCCTGAATGTCCCTCTGGAAAGTCCACTGGCCAGGAATACATTGGATCCAGCTGGGATCAGACCTGCCTTCACATGCCCTTGTACTATCCTTGCTCCAGTATTCAGCAGAGTCCCAGCCACGCACACGTGCCCAGGGACTCCTCAGGCTGCCACCACCTTTTCCTCACTTAATTCCATTAGGGAACACTCTGCTGGGGAGTTCTGCGAATCTTTCAAGCCACATGTCTTTAAAACCATTCCAAACTGCTGTTCCTGCAGCCATCCAGTGAGGCAGGATTTAATGAGACGGAGAGAGAGGCAGGTAAGCACAGGAGGCCTGACAGACACCCTAAAAGAGCCTTCTCCTGGCAAGCTCCCTCGTGACTCAGCTGACCCGTGACTAAATGAATTGCTGGACCTGACCCCTGCAAACTTTGCTGGCTCAGTTACTGAATCACTTACAGGAGAGCGATTTGCAACAGTCCTGTTCCACTGAAAGGCTCAAGTATGTGACAGCAGGCTGCCCAAAAAGAGAGGAAAATACTGCAAAAACCTCGCGAGCAACCTGTCACTGAACAATTTCCCCCTTTTTAAAGCAGGCCACCTGCCACGTAACGGATTCTTAGCCAAGGCACTTTAATTACTTATTTTTAATTTTTTTATTTTTTTCTTGAAAGCAGCAACGCATTTTTCACCTCTGCAAGTCTTGCTGGAAAAATCCAGGTAATACTGCTGAGCACAGCTCTCATACTGGCACTCTCCAAACAGCAGGACTTTGGCAGGATCTCTGCACGAAGTACAGCTGGCAGCCGAGTCACAGCTCCAGCACTGGCTGCTGCAGGCTGTGGAAAGACAAGAAAATCAGTGAAATTCCTGATGAACCAGCCAACTGTACAAGTAAAAATGGCATCATCCTGCAGCCTTGCTACTCCTCTTGTCCTCTCTGACAGACACGTATGGAGATTTTGGAGTTTTGGCTTGTTATGTTCCTTTTCACAGCCTCCAAAATGGAAAGAGCCTCCTTCTATCTGGAAAAGACTGGTATGTCTTCATAGACTAATGCTTACTCTCCTCTGGACAGGTGAGGGTAAAATATTGATCCTGAATCCAAATCCCCAAAAAAGAGCTTTCCCTGTCTCTGTTTTTCTTACTTCCTTTAATCAACCTGTGTTTCACACGATTCTTTACCCAGAAACACAAGAATTTGGAGAGGATGGCAGACTGCTGCAAATCCAGGCAGCAAACTTTGGTGAGACCAAAGGCCCATTTAGTTTCTCTTAACATTTCCACCTTTTTATCTGCACACAGTGTGAAATTCTGGAGCTGCAGGGAGCAACAAAGGAAAAAAATTAATTCAGGGATTTACTTAATCTAGGATCAAAGTCCAGAGGTTCAGAATATTTCAACTCACCTCTTTGATGTCCAGGAACCAAACTTCTCAGGAGGCTGTACTAACAGTTTAGGTGCTAAATCCTGACATGCTAATTCAAGACACAGTTTTATAACCAAAAAACCTCCAAATACAAAAGTAAATGTGAAAATACCTTTGTTGCTCTCATTGAAACAAAGACCCAGTGTTCTTCAAAAGAGTTAATTGTTTTAGCTCATCTAAAAAATGTCACAGAAGGTCTGTGTTTTGCTGAGGTGCAAATGACTTCCAGCAAAACGTGTACCTGAAGAATCTAGTAGCTGTTTTTAGGTGCTCTGGTGCCAGTCTTATTCCACTTCACTTAAGAATACATGAAAAAAAAAAATCGCTATTTCTAAGTGCTACAAAGAACCAACTATTAAAAACACTGTAAAACATTCTACAGGAGGTCTAAATCCATAGAAATCAGGTTACCCAGGGAGGCATGCCAGAACAGTAAGCCAAAAACGCATCGGAAAGCAATCCTGCCGGCTTGTTTTATCAGCACGACTCCGTATCTGCATTTTTAAGCCCATGAAGGACTCGTTAAGCTTTGTGCCGTTCCTGGGCCAGGATGTTGTTGAGTTTAAAAATATCTCCCAGAGTCCAAATGTGCACTCAGCATCTCCCTGAACTTCATTCCAACCCCGAGTTCCTCAAAAGTGCAATGAGACTAAAATAAACGTTGAAGAGAGACCCAATTTTCTCAGCCTAACAGCCAACCTCCGATTAAACAATTTTCATTCCCTCCAAGTGGCAGTTTCCCAGCAGCCTGGGACAGTTTATATCTCCATGGCTTATCAGCAGCACTTGAAAAGGCACAAGTGACACTTGGAATGACAAAAATCCAAGGCGCCAACACACTTGGCTTTGAGCCTCCTGCTCCAAGGATTACAAACACTTCTTAAAAAGCCATTTGCAATAAAGAGATTAGAGAAGCTGAATTTGCTTGCAAAAAAATCTGTTTGCGTTTGAGCCCCTGAACCAGATTCAGGAAGGGTGCAGGCCTCAGGAACATTCCACGGGTACCCTGATGTCCTGAGGCAGGAGCTATCAATAGGAAGGTTTCAATAGAAAGGGGTGTGTTAATTAGGAAGGGAGATATTCTGGTGCAGTTAGCAACAGAGAGCATCCACACTGCAGGAGAAAACAGTGAATATTTCGTAGAGCTTGTAGGAAACTAGCCAATAAGAAGCTTTTTTTTTAATTCTTTTTTATTGCTTTCCTTTTTTCATTATTATTGAGTAGCCTTTTTTTTTCCATCAACAGAAGAATGGTACAAAGTCTTCCAGCTATTTTCTTGAACTTATGTAAGGTGTCTCCATACCTGCTGATCACTTGGAAATAATAGTTCCAGGAGAATCATCTATTTCAACAAAAGGCAGGTAAAGCTGACAACCACATCGGTTTCCTCCTACAGGACCTCATCAGTGAAAAAATTGGGTCTGCATAGGATGACACTGACACCTGTGCTCACTGCAACAGAGTTATTTTATCATGAGTCCGGAGAATTTAAATCAGAGTAATGCAGGACTTCACCAGTCTGAGTGCTCAGGTTCACAGCAACCAAACCACTTAAGTGTTCACTCATTTTTAGGAGTGTATATTGTAGTGGGGCAATTCAAGCAGGTTTTTTTCTATTTTTTATGTCTCTGGGCCACATCATTTTGCATTTTGGAACATCAAGTCCAGTGATCACAGAGGAATAACCCAGGGCCAGAGAGAACATAGAATAATAAAGAAAAAGAGGAGCCCCAAGAGATTCACAAGGGATGGCAGGATAAAGCATAACCAGACTTAAACCAGATCAATTCCAGCAGATCATTAGGAGGCAACAATATCACAGCTCAGCTCTGTCAGGGCTGTGCCTGCCAAGCACAGCCCTGTTTCTACTGGGGTTTCACATGTGGAAAAATGGACATAAATGCTGCAATACAGCTCCCACGGCATGTACTGGCAGGTAGTGCAGTGGGGAAGGGGTTTGCCTTCGTAAGGATTGATTAGAACTGGTCTCAACTTGTCAAGTTTCCACAAAGCCCAGAATCCATCCTACACAAACTCTCCTGCAGATTTTCACTGTGGGGGACCCAAACCCTGTTGTCTTTGGGGTCAATAACAAAACTGCAACTGTTTCCAAATTTCAGCCCCGCCGCAGGCCCTGCTCCCGAGGCAGCCGATCACCCCTGTCAACTCACATCGGGGTCTTAGGCACTTGAAATCTTGCTTTTCCAGGCAACAGGAATGGTAAGCAAAGGAACAAGACAAGACATGTCGGGAAAGGAGGAAGGAGAGGTGGCTGGGGAGAGGCACTCACGTGTGCAGGTGTGCCTGTCATCCCTGTAGTATCCCGGGGAACAGCCCGGCGCACACGTGCCCGTGTGGGACAGGACCAGGCTGGAGTTGCAGGAAGAACAGGCAAAAGGACCCTCCGCGGTGCAGGTTTTACAGGAGGGGTGACACCCTGCAGGGACAGCAAAAACAAGGGTTTGTGTTCAAGGAAAAGCAGGCTCACCTCTTGTGCTTCTTACCCTGACTGAAGAGATTTAAAATACCACAGTGGATGAGGCCAGTGTACCCTATTAATTTCTCCAGAGAGGGTAAACACAAAATTATTAGTCTGTTTTATTTCTTGACAGGCCTTTACCTAAAGATTGATGCCATCATTACACCTATCAGGTCAAATTAATCATGAGTGAGAGCGGGCAAAGGAATTAGAGAAGCCACTGCCCTGCGCTGTGCTGGGGACCTTTCAAGCCAGCACAAAACACCATATGAGCTCTGACATACTCTGAATAATGCAAAACTCCTTTTAAATGAAGCCTTTAAACCAAAGGGAAGAAATGTTATCCTGAGGCCTAAATTTCCAGGAAGGCAACATCTGTCTCCCAGGTGCCTTTCCAATCAAGTGACACGGAGGATATTTCATGCGGCTCTGAGACCTCATTTGTCAAAAACAGGTAAATAAACACGCAGCTCCTGAATGCTGGAGAGAAGCTTTGAAATATTACCCATCAATTGTTAGACTGGATGAGGAAATGCCACTTCCTGCAAAGGAAGCATCTATATCTTAAATCTTAATGTCCTGAATTTCTTGTCTTGATTACTTTCTCTGAAATTGCAATGCCCTGTGCTCAGCTTTGGGCTTCACCGGGTCTCTGTCAGCCACAGAACAAGAAAAGCAGCCTATTTCCTCCTAAGAGTCCCAAGGAATGTAAAGCAGCTCAGACAATGACTGGAACATGAAACCACATCAACAACAAAAAGCGGAGGAGATGCAGGGACAGGTTATAAAAGAAAATGTGCCATCAGTGCAGCTTCCCCCATGCAGCCGAATTAAATTGGCTTTTTGTTTCAGAAGCTGCCACAAACAATCACCTTTTGGGCCATTACTGGAGCAAGTCAATCCCCAGTGAGAGACCTCGGATGATGTTCCATCTCAGGTTGCAAAACATCCCGAGAAATTCCTACCAGCGGGAGCTCTGCTCCCAGTGCAGTGTCCTGCCAGCTGGGCAAAGCTTCTCTACTAAACAGGAGCTATTTGGTGGGACATCTCCCAGGTGGCTCCTTGCAGCCACCCGAGGCCCCTGGAGGAGCTACTCACGTTTGCAGGCACCGCCCTGGGCGTAGTGTCCCGCCGGACAGTCGGGAACGCAGCGATCCCCCAGGAGCAAGTGACGGGAGCTCTGGCACTTCAGGCAGACGCTGCCCGTGTCCCGCAGGTCGGCCACGCACTGCTGGCACAGAGGGTGGCAGTCTAAAGGGAGCAGGGAATAAGACAGGCTGTGAGCACGGAGGGAATTCAAGGAGGGCATTAAGGATGTAACTTCCAGAGCCCCTCCCGGCTCTCTGTGCCCAGGGGCTGCCATCAGGTGCCAACCACTGCAATACTGGATGGCTGCAAGAGAGAGGGGACCAGAAATCCCCGCAGTCAAGGAGGATTCCTTTCCTCTTGCCTCATCCCCATCTTGTGATCTTCCTGAGCATCACATTTTCACTTTGCCTCTCTCCTGCCTCGTTAGAGCATCCTCTTCCCCATCCTTAAATGAGCTTGGGAAAGCTTTGTACAAAGCCAGCTCGAAGGTCTTCACTTCCCAAAACCCTTCACTGATTTTTAGGTGCCTCTGTCTACAAGTTTATCTTTAATTCCACTGGAAGCCATCAGCATTCACCTCCCTCTGCTCCCACTGTGGAAAAAGCAAAGAGCACAACCTGTACAGCTGTGTGACCTTCTCCTGTTGTTCCTGCTGTTCAGATTTTCCCACACAAACGAGACATCCATACTCTGAGGAGGCCACTGCAGCCCTCAAAGCCAAGCCAAGAGCGGTATCACAGTGCCTCCAAACCTTTTCCTTTTCCCATTTTTCCCCAGCAGCACCACGCTCGTGTCTCCTGACCTCTGCCTGAACTCAGGTGCTTCCAAAGGTTTGACAACAAGCCTTTTGTGTGCACAAAGGTGCAGTGTAAGACAACCTGGAAGCCAAATTAATCCTCATTATGGTAATTCAGAAAATTATAAAGGAAATGACGACTGTCTTGAAAGAAATGTAATAATGAGGCTTGATTTGAGTACCTGGCCTCTTGTCAGGTCTCTGCTGAAGGTTCAACTTTCTGTCTTTTGTCTCTTGTGACAGCAGTACTACAGATTGCCAGGCAATCTAATTTTACAAGCTGAAGACAGGCTCACATTGGAGCCTGGAGGAATTCTGCATCCATACCTGCAGGAAGGCAACAGTGACTGGAGTCTAACCCCGGCCTGTGGGCAAAAGGTTCCATAAACACAGCACAAAAACAAGACAAAGAAAATTTAGTGTGTCCAAACAACCTGCTGTAAATAACTAGACTCTCCCAAACTAACATTTAAAATGTAAGTATCTACAGAACTATGTGCTGCTGCAGCAGAGGTTTCTCTTCAGAGCCTCTATTTTTGCTCCTGTGTACGCAAAGAGTTTTCTCAGTTACTGCTTTAGGATGAATCAGCCCCATCACTTCTCTTGTTCCTTTGGAAGCCTGGAGATCAAAGAGCACACAGCACCAACTGAAAACCCGGAGCTGACGCTCGTGGTGAATTTGAGGGACATCGGGGAACGAGTGGGAGAGCGAGGGAAGAACTGAAGTGCTTTGTTTTGGAAAAGATGATTTCAATTTTTCACAGCAGGCTCCCTTTGAAGCCAGGACTAACAGAAGGGGGGTGTTTTCTCTGTGCTTCTCAGTAACACCACACAGCTCTATGTGTTTCCTGCTTCGGCCTTCTCCCTGATAATCCTCCCTCCAGCTCAGCCAGCAGGCACGTTACTGCCTGGGGGATTTGGCTTTTTGGAGGCTTCACATCCCCCCTTGGTTGCAGGTCAGTGTAACACAGTTAGTTAATTCCCTTTAGGCTCCTTCCAGTATCCCAACTGGATTTTCAGGGCAGCTCCTAGTCCCAATGCCTCCCTTCTCATGTTTCTCAGACTGCCTCCCACTGTCCAAACAAAATGTTTTCCTGCTTCCCTTTCAGCTGGCTCTGATTTCCTCCTTGTCAAATCACCTCTACGCTAAAATAACCTCAACCACCTTCCCTACCACTGATCTTCCTATAAAGCAATTTTCGCTGTTAAGTAAAATGGAATTACTTACACAGATTTCCAGAGTTACTTGGCTTTCATGCCCTCTTTAGCTTTCTCCTAGCAAATAGACCAAGAAAACAGTGCCCTTTCTACATGGAAAGTATCTATTACAGGTTGTTCCAAGACACAGAAGGCTGGCTGGGGAGACAAAATCACCTCTGAAGTGTTCGTGAATGCTCATAAAGGACACCAGGGGCATTTCTCCCTCTCAGCTCCACCACTTGCTAAGCAATCAACCACCTGTATTGTTTGAACACATCTCCCCTCTCAGGGGCTCTTCAGGAAAGTATTTCCTGATGCAAGTTTTGTGCTCTGCTCTGAGGGAAGGTCGGAGGTTTTCAACAGAGCACAACTTAAAAGTCAGGACTGAAAACACCACCCAACCGGTACCTTACAGTAAATCCAGACAGAAAATCAGTAGGGCTGGTTCAGAAGGATACCCAGCACTGACCAGGATTTTTGGCTTGATTTGGTTGTTGGAAGGGGTTTTCTTGCCTCTCTTTTCAAAGACCTGAATGGGAACCTGTCCCTCAAACCATCAAGGAGAATTCCTGGTGATGTGCAACCGCGTTTGCAGGGATCTGCCTGCATCCCACGAAAGGGTGGGAGCTGCTCCAGGCAGCGTGAGGTGGGAAACCCAGCTGGCTGGTGCCTGGCACGAATGGGCCCAGATCAAAGCAGGGAAATGAACTTCCCTTTCCCTGCTCTGGCAGCTCAGCTGCTAACTTCTGGAGGGGGCTGCCCCAGTGGCTGAGTGGAGCTGAGCCCCCAGTTCCCCTCTCGCTCTGCTCAGCCCAACTCCAGCTCTCAGTGATGATATCAGTGTCTCTCTAAAAGGACAGCCAAAGCTCATTAATTTTACAAGGAACTGAATATATTTCTTGTTGTCAGAGTGTCCCTTCTGGAATTTTAAGAGCAAGGCAGCAGGCCTGCTCCTGGGTGAACTGTTCTGGTTTAGTTTTGAACATCTTCCCAACTGCAACACAGCCCGAGAAAGCAAAGCCTGTGGAACATGGGGACTGGGAGTTCCCTTGCAAGGAAGATGCAGCTGGAAGTTGAAAGAGGACCTGATACAGGATACTGTATCAGTGGATGTTTGGAGCTTTCTTTCACACCAGTCCCTCTGGATTTTTCTAATTGCCCTTCCACACAATCAGGAAAAGATCAACGGGGAAGCTTCAAGATTAAGAGGAAACTTGAAGACAGGCCTCTGATTTATTAAAAAAAAAAAAATGCAAGAACAGGGGTTTAGGAGCAGGACAACACTTTTAGCAGTGGTGCTATTTTTCAGCCTGGTGACTGCAGTATTTCCTGGAGCTCAAGCTGACTTGGACAAGAGGGAGAGGAAAATCAGAGTGTTTTCAAACTGGGAAAACAAAACCTACAGAAGCTCTGAGGCTCAACAGGAGTTGGCTAAAGCCTCAAACACATTCCTGCACGTACACTTTAGCTATAAAATAAAATTAAATCAATTGAGCACTCTCAGAGAAGACTGGCACAAACTCCTCGTGCCCAAAACAGAGCTCAGAAACTCACTCATCTCTTGGAGCTCGAGGACATGATGTCTTTCTTCTGCTTACACCTGAAATGCTTATTTGATTAACTGCTGAAAACAAGATTTTTTTTTTTTCTTTTCTATTAACAAGGCAAATGTTCCAATCCTCATTCAGGTAACATGTACAATAACATCATTAATTCCCAGGCAATGGTTTCAGGTGACAGTAGGTTTTCTCCAGCCTGTGTGAAAGATATTCCCCTCCGGGTCCATAAAATATGGCAGGTGGCTATAATGCACAGCAGGCCCTATAAGTTGTAACACAATTCTTCCTGGAGGGGCAGGAATTAAAGATAAATGGGAAGATAATTGTAAAAATATATTGCTTTGGGAGGCAAAGGAAAAAGCTTTGTTAGATCCCGACGCAAATCATATCTTATGAGAGTGTCAGGGGTTTTAATGTTCTCTTTTATGGGACAGCTGCTCTTTAACTGGTAATTAATAACTTGCAAGGGCAAATTCAGCATTTCAATCAGTGCTGAATGAGAAGAATGAGTGAAACTTAACGACCTGGATGTGGAGCTCTTTATCTGCAGCACGACTGGCAGCACACATCCTTTGCTTAAACACCAGACATAAACTAAGCCTTCTCTCCTGTTTGGAGGACGCAGATCCAAGCCACTGAATACTGACACTCAGTGATGCCAGGCACTGTGAACCAAGCCTTGAAAGCACGTTTCTACTTTGAGAAGACAAGTCTCCAAAGAGTGACATCCCTTGACACTGAAATGCTGAATTATTTCCAGATTGTAATTACTTGACTGTAGCCAACATCTTGATTCCCCAACTTGATTTCCTAAAGAGCTGTGCAATACTTTTAGGGTGTTTTCCTACTTCTCACACACTTTCTCTCCCCCCTTGTCTCTGCAGGCAGAACAATCATTGTCATTTAAAAGGAAGATGAAGAAATGGTTCACAGAATTAATCTGTGGAGAGCAAAGAAACAAGTCTTTCATAAAAAAAACCACCCAAGACATAGATGTAAACAAAGACAGGTCTCTGTGAAGGGGAATCATATTAAACTGGGAACAATAGCCTCTCAATGGATATATTTATTACTTCTAATGCATTTTTCCCTTTTCTTAGGACTCCTTATCTCATTTGGAACTGTTAAGCCTAGATTAAGCCTCACACACCACAGCTTTTTTTGATAAAGCAGAAAACCAGCTTGATAAAGCTCAGGAACTGTTGGAGCAGTTCCCAGGATATGTTTATACATGTCTGTGTGACGGATTAAAAGTGATTTTTCTTTTTAAACAGATAAATGCAATCAGTGGTTTCAGATGATGGGCTTAAGTGCAGGCACTGAGCACCCACACTGTACAACCCCTACACAGAAATCCTATTACCTCCCAAAAATGCACACAGCAATGGAAAAAAAACGTGCCAGTTTTCCTTTAGGGCCACATGAACAGCTTCTCTGGATCGCAAATGTTTCCTCAACTCCCTTTGCAGGACCCAAGCAGTGCTGGCTGTGAAGCAGCAGGTTAATGGCCCACACAGGTCTTCCAAAGCCAGCTCCTCTTACTCACCCACACAATATCCCACCAGGTTGAGGTACTGCTCTTCCTTGCAGCTGGTCCTGCACTTCCCACGAGCCAGAGTGGCGTGGGGATGGCAGGTTAAACACTCCCCATCAGAAGGGCCACGGCACGTCTTGCAGGAGGGGTGACAGGCTGCACAAGAAAATCAACACTTGTTATGCTCTTGGTGTTGTCCCCCTTCCTCCCTCCCCTCCCCAAAACACCAGCTCCTACAATCATTTACTCCTACAAAACATGGACTTAAAATATTCTAATATCATCAGGGACTGCAGGGTTGTGGTTTGGAAGGCTGTTACATCCTCATTTTGAACAGACATGATGAGGAATGAGTTGTCAATTTAATAAATGTGATTCGTTCCCTGCGTTAATCAAGATACAGATCCAGACACAATACAAAACAGAGAGAGATTGACCCTGTTATTCCTCTCTCCAGCACATACCAAGAAGAGTGGGATGCACAGGGGAGATAAATTCAACTTCTCTTGGGACTGTGGCAAGAGTTTCGATATGCATGAGAGGAAACCCGAGGAATGATTTCTCCACAATGCCCTTCCATGCTATTCTGTCTGCAAAAAGCTCAACAAAAAGGTGGTACAGAAAGTGGCTCAGGGTGCCCAAAAATATCTCACAGACTGTTTTTGTATCCTTCCACCTTAAAGACAGATGCCACATCTACATGCTACAGATCTGAGGGAGATAAAATTACTATGGCTAAGAATCAGTAAAAAATTCTTTAAAATTACCTTTAAAGCTCTCTATGAATAAAAGCACAGGACTTGAAAGATGCCACGGAAATTTTGTTTCTAAGATATTTCCATAAGCCTGAAACTGTGTAACACAGCAGTTACTCAGCTCTGCAGTGGCAGTGCACCACCTCAGAACTGATGAACCTTTACAATGCCCTGACAAATAAATCTATTTATAGAGTTGTTCCTCGGCTGAATAAATTGAATAAATAGAGCAAATGGACTTTAGAAAAGGGTTTTTTCTCTAAACTCGAGGCTTTGCCTAATAAAAGCATTTTATTTTTTGGTGTTGTCCAGTAAAGACTTTTTTTTTCCAGAGCACATCAGCTACAAACACCGTCCAAGCCTCCTGAAATCAAAAGCAAAGTATCTTCAGGGAAACAGTCCAGGGGAGCAAAACTGATTATAATTTATGCTTCCAAGTGTACGTCTCTCTCCCGTTAGGAGGAGACTCCATTTCCTGAAATTGGACTATCCTATGCTCCCCTGAAAATACTTCAACAGCTTTATATAAATCTGAGAGCATCTCTAATTGCGTTGAGAAACGGCCCCCAAACTGTGGGTGGGATGAAACGCAGCAGTGCACATGAAACCCAGCAAACTCACCGGAGCAGCGGCCCCCGCGGCTGAACAGCCCCTCGGGGCACTCCGGGAGGCACCTGCCTTCCAGCAGCACCTGGGGAGCCACACAAGCTGTGCAGTCCTGGGCAGAATCCCCCACACAGCCTGCGCAGGAGGAGTGGCACTCTGCAGGGGAAGGGAAAAGGAGAAGACACAAATTAAGACACGAATTAGTTCTGGCTTGTTTTGGTTGTTACTGTCCCACAGTACGGCCGGGCTGCTGTCCCCCCCAAGGACAGGAAGGTGCTCTTCCTTTAGGGGAAGGAATACAAAGTAGAGCACAGTTCTTGAAGACAAGGAACAAGCACAGACCAGCTGCACATTTAATCTTTCTTTGCACCCACACAATTCATTACTGACATGCAAAGCTGAGATCACAACACCGTGTGACACTGCTGTCCTCCCTGGAAGAACTCTGGGGTTCTACAAACTTACCCCATGCTGGAATCACCTTTTGCTATCATCCCACAGTTACTCCAGGATGGATTTTCTATCCATCATCACTGCCTGGTTATCATCAGCCATTCTGGAGCAAACATCCGTGGAGGTGGACTGGCCACCTGAAGCGAATACTCATTACAAAAGATGATCCAGCAAGAATGAAGAATGTGGTTAAACACTGCACTTCTTCACCTTTTCTGCTACTGATCCTATAGCAACCTATCTTGAACTGAGCAATCTGATTAAATAAATATATAAAATCATTAAAAACCTCCTATTTATTAGAGCAGTGACTGGAGGACACGGATTTCTGGACTCTAGGGAGACAACACACAGGGCTGGAGAGAAAAAATGAGATTAAATAAAATGATTTATTCTGTGAAACCAGCACTTTACCCTACACATGAACATGCCTCTGTCCTGCACAGATAATGTTGTGGGTTTGCTTTTTCCAAGAGGGGCACCTACAAACTTTGCATGAGTATTTTATGGTGAGGGCTCAAAGTTTGACATCCTGAGCATTCACCCCTTTCTGCAATAAATCACCTCCCCCCTTCCAATGCCATCACTAACAGAGCTGTGCTGGGATTCTTGTCCCATGACATAATCCAGAGGTGTCAGCTCTGCTCAGGCCTGTTCACCCACCTAAGGCAGGGATATATGGATTTCCTCACTCGGTTTCTACACCATGCCCTGGACTCAGCCAAGAGAACCCACAACCTGCCAAGGAGCAGCCACTGCATGGATTGGAGGCTCTACACTAATGCCTTCAGGAACCAGCCCAAAGCACTGGATACTTTATGGTCTGTGTAGCTCACTGCTAAAAGACAGAATTGTTCCACCAAAAAAAAAAATGCCACTTCTTCCTTTTTAACATCTCCTAAGGCAAAAAAACTGAGCTTGTACAGATTCTTTCCATAGAGCTGAGATGAAGGGATAAAATCAAAATAAATGGATTTTAAAGTATGTCCACTTCTGGAAAATGTGGGGGTTTTTTCAACAGGAAGAAACAGCCATCAATAGTGTTGACGCTATTTGTGACTACTACATTGTTGTGACTACTACTTTACTTAAGGGCTGTAGAGTCACCGTCTCTGTGACTGGTAGGAAACCACATATATCCCCAATGGACATCACGTTACCCTCTTTTCCAAACTGCAGCCTTCATGGAAATGCTCCCTGCTTGGTATTTCAGGAGCAGTGATGGCACGTGTGCTGCAGGGCATGCAGCAGAAGGGCTTCCTCAAAAGCAAAGAGTGCTCTGGGATGTCTTAACCTGATCCAAGGGCTAAGAGGGAGAGAGCTCAGTCTTTTTTGAAAAGGATTTAAGGATTGATCCTGCTTCAAAGTAAGTCAGTGCTAAAAATCACGTACCTGGCTTCAATGAAAAGAAAGCTAAGCTGAGCTGAGCTGTGCAGGCTTGAACACAGTGATTTTAAAAAAAAAATACCTGGATCCTTAAGTCACAAATAGCACGTAGAATGTATTTTCCCTCAAAAGTACTAGTATGTGGCACTGTGAAAGTTCCAGAGTTTAAACACTGATGGCAGTCATGAGGCAAACACAGGAGCTCCCAGCTCATAGGGATCAAACGTGGTACAAGCTCACCCTGAACAGCTTTGAACAGCTGCTCCCAGCCCTGCTCACCTCTGCAGACTCCTGTGCTATCCACATGGAACTGGGCTTGGCAGTGGGAGAGGCAGAGGCCGTGCAGAGCTCCTTCCCTGGGCACGTGAGGCTGCAGGACGTCCTCGGGCGCCCGGCACTGCAGGCAGCGAGCGGCCCCGGCGCCGGAGCAGGAACGGCAGGAAGGGTGGCAAGCTGGGCACAGGGGGACAGAGCCGTCAGAGCCACAGCCTTCCCAGGGAGAAGGACAAGGGGCAGCTTCCCCAGGGAGAAGGACAAGGCCCAACAACCTGGGCATCTGCTTTCTACAACGGAACAGAGGTTTTAGAAAAGCACTTGGACATCGTTCCCGCCCAACCCCCAAATAACAGCTCTTTTCCTGAGTAAAGCTGGTGACCAAGTGAAAAAGTGCAGCACTGTGCCACAGGCAGCCAATCTTCCTTTAATTTCTGGAAGTGCAACGGTGAGCACAATCTCTCTAGGGGGGACAGCAAGAAATGGCAGTCTGAAGGGTTCACAGGAAGCATAAATTCATCTTCTGAATTCTCAGGCTTTCCATTGCTGCAACAATGACCTCAGTCTTTGCAAATCTACCAGGTGTCTGTGGAATTTCATACCAGTTGTATGTGGACTCTCATCCACCTCTTAACTCAAGAAGAACTTGAAAGCAATGTATATTTATTTCAGCAGCATACACAGAGAAGAGAAAAAACAGTCCTTCAGATCACTAAATCCTGAGGGTGTGAAGGCAGAAAGTACGTGGGAAAAATCACTTTTTCTCAAAGTAGAAAACTGGGAAACTTATTCCAAGTACACAACTTACCCTTGCAGACGTTGTGATCCTGGTAAAAACCCTCTCCACAGCCCTGCAGGCACTGGCCCTCGTGTAATGCCAGAGGGAAGGAACAGGAGGTGCAGTGAGTAGCCAGAGGTCCCTCGCACTTGGAGCACGAAGCGTGACAAGCTGGTAAAGAAACAAGAGCACACAGAACTGAAACATCCCACTTCTTCTCCCTGAGAGTGGTGTTGCTGACTACAGACTCCTCCAGCTGTGGAAAACTCCCAGCTGGAATGACATGCAGCTAAGCGAACTAATGAGAGCAGAAGTGCACGTGTATTAATAACCACTAACAGCAACAACTCTCACTCACACAGTGATTCGAGTGTGTGTCCCAGTGTGTCTTAATGTGCTTCACAAGGCAAAGGGGTTATGTCAAACAATCCATCACAAGTGAACCAAAGAGAACAAGATAAAAAAATCAGATCCCCTGTCCCCACTCGCACTTCCACGCTCTTACCATTCCCTCCCCACACCTGGGGAAAAGCAGGCAACAAGCGGAGGGTGCTTTGAGGGCTTTAGAAAAGGTCAGGCAAATATGTCTCTCACCTCTGCATCTTCCGGTGCTGCCTGGGAAATATCCATCTGGGCATTCCAAAAGGCACTTCCCGTCATGCAGCAGCTTCCCTGCAGCACAGGCCACACACCTGCCTAGGTCTGAGGAGCACTTTTCACAGAAGTGGCCACAAGCTGCCAAGGATGGAGGAAAAACTGATTTAAAAAATGGTAATATCCCCTCCTCCTCCCCCTTATCTTCACATCAAAGTTTTAAGTGGGAAAATGCAGCTAAAGTCAAGCAGGAAAATGCTTCTTCTCAATCCCTGTGGGCTGTACCCTCCCAGGCAGTCAGCTCTGCAGTGAACTGACCTGCTGTCCGAGAGCACTATGGAACTCTGGCTCCATAAGGCAAGTGCTTATTTCCTCAGGCAACATACACTGTTGAATATTTAGAAGGGCCAAGTGTTTTACTCAACCATTTTTCGTTTCTTATCACCAGTCAAACCAGCTTAGGGGTCTCCAGTTGGGCATCAAAATGCCTGGTTTTGGTAGAAGACGAAAGGTCTGAATCCTGGAGGTTTCCAGGAACAGCTCTGTGGTTTTGAGAAATCCCCCTTCACGATCTGTTTGACTGAGGTGTTTTAATTCCCTCTGGCCATCTCTTCCCCTTTTCCCAGCAAACCTTCCCAGCTCCCAAGGTGCATCTGCTGTGCAGGTATTAGTTACTGTGATGCTGAATTATAATTAAATTTACAGAAACCTGCTGGCAAAGGCCATTTTTCTTTCCGCAGACAAATGGATTTGTCAAGCCCTCAGAAACAACTCAGGCTTTCAAGCTGTTCGGAGAGGAAAAAAACCCTTAAACCTTTCATCATCTGATTAACTTAAATGAATTAATAATCACACAAACAAACAGCAGCTTTCCTCGCCCTGTATTAATGCACAAGGTGCAGCTGGCTTGGCAGACACGAATGAAATCCCAGCTGCTGCACAGCTAAACGAAATATTGACTCCTTTTTTTTTCTGCAGAGCGTTTCTCAAAGAGGTATTTACCGGTGCAGATTCCCTCCTTCGGGTAAAACCCCTGGCCACAGCTGGCCAGGCAGAGCCCTGCTTTCAGCACGTGAGATGTGTCTTTGCAGGACAGGCAGTTGCTCTCAGCAGCCCCCCAGCATGAGGAACAGGACTCGTGACAAGCTGCAGGGAGGAAAAGCGCAGGGTTACCCAACAATCCACTTCCAACCAGCCATGGATCATGGCTGGGACACAGCAATGGTTCAGATACTCCTGAAGGATATCTGAATTCCCATTCCTCCAATGCAGGCACTGTAAAAAGCCCTCCCTGTGGCATCTGGGCACAGGAGCACAGAGGCAGAACCGAGCAAGCTTGAGCATGATGGCACCTTACAATTAAACTAAGAACTGTATGGAGAGCAATTCTGCCTCCCAAACCAGCTGTTGAACGAGTCACCTTATTCAAAACTGTGCAAAAGTTCACCTGGGAGGGAAATCCAGCCCATTGTGGTTACTGTTGATAGAATGTGGGACACGGGCTCCTGTCAGATCTCGTGCTACCAGTGCTTGCAGCAGCTGTGCAAACTGCACTTCTTTTAGCTATTAAGATTTTTTTTCTTGATTACACCCAAGTATGTTCCAACGATGTTCTTCAATTTATTATTTCACAATAAGGCAGGTACATGTTTGTGCTCCCCGTCCATATTCCAGTGTGAGGAGAGTCTTATAAGGACACTGGGCATCCTGTGCCAGACAGGATCTTCCCCTCAACATGCATGTGCGTTTAATTGTGGCTGAATCCCAACAAAATGGGATACCAAGCATCCCATCCCAAGGTAAAGCTTGTGCATGTTTTTCTTCTCCAGATGATAATTTCCCTTATTGACAAAAATCCTGCATCTCATTCCTGGCTGGATGGTTCTCAGGGCACGTCTGCACTCAAAAGTTAACTGCAGGGTGTGAGTTCATGCTGTAAATGTCTAAGTACTGGCATGTCCTCACTTCACCTTCCAGACCTCAGTGTTTTGCTCCTGCCTGAGCTCACTCTACCTTTCAACATGTTCTTGAAAGAATGGACTCCAGGACTTGGATCCTTCCATGACAGACTTCCCACTGCACAGCTGGGACCCCTCGCTGTTAACCCGCCTCACTACGCTGACACATCTGAACATACCCAGTGGTTTGCAAAGTTCTCAAGTCCTCTCTGGAGCTGCTGCTCCTTTCCAAGAGACATTTTTCCCTCCTGGCTCTGTTTTCCAACAGGCAGCCTTGCACACAGCTGCATTAAAACCACAGTTCTGAGGAGGGCCAGGTCAGTTGGGCAGAGGTGCTTTGGCTCCCACCACACACCGTTTGCTGCCTGCACTAAACCAAGCACTCCAGTTACCAGTTGGCTCTCGCTGGCCCTTGGCAAAGACCCTGCAAATCCACAGCAGCTTTCAAGCCTTCTAGACAGGCAGCTGTTGTGTTAAAACTGCATTCCTAGCTGGGCCTACCAGAGGTCATCAGACCTTCTGAGAAGCTGCAGTGATTTTGGAAGGATCCGGGTGGATGCAGCTGGAAGAGCAGCCTCAACCCATTCCTGCCCTGTGAGGGTGGTGAGGCCCTGGCACAGCTTGCCCAGAGAAGGTGTGGCTGCCCCATCCCTGGAAGTGTCCAAGGCCAGGTTGGACAGGGCTCTGAGCAACCCGGTGTAGTGGAAGGTGTCCCTGTTCACGGCAGAGGGGTAGGAACTAGATGATCTTTACAGTCTCTTCCAACCCAACCCATTCTGTGATTCCACACCCTCACACACGCCCTGCCTGCAGAAATTTAGCTCTTTCAGCACTGGATCACTGCCAGGCTCAACAGCTGCTCCTCACCCAAACAGCCAGGCACCTACTCCTCTGAAAGAGGAGGGGAAAAAAATGGAAGCATTCAATGAGCCACTGTCAGCTAAAACATCTTTGCCTGCAGCAACTAAGTGGCTGTTTGAAAATAAATCAACAGAAGTGACTGCACTGCCAGGAAACTGTTTCCACCCTCCCTGGCTATTTCCAGTTTGGATTTGTACGGGCTGTTTTGCAGCCCACCAAACTGTCTCTTCTGCAAACATGTAAAGCATTCCCAGCAGGATGGCTAATGCCCAGAAAGAGCACAGTTGAGAAGTCACTGCTCAGCTTTGGGAAAGCACAGATGGGTCCAAGCGCTCCATGCCGCACGGTACCATCAACCACCTCTCCCTGCCCTCCTCACCCCGAGCTGGGCAAGCTCAGCTTAGCCATGCTCAGTCCTGGATCCTCGGGGTGAGCCTCCACAGCCAGGAACAGCAGGGCAAAACAACAGGTAGCGAGCAAAAAATCCAAGCTAAGGAGTGAGCCGGGTCCGTTAGTGTCAAGTTACACGTCTCAACGTTCCCGTTTTGGGAGATCAAAGCAGAAACACTCAAGTTCTGCCTGGGCTTTTGAATAATCTTGAAAACATAAATTATTAAGTTAGAAAAACGCAGTGAGAGCATTGAACAGTGCAAGTCCTTCGAGCCCTTCTGTTCCACCAGGCAGACATCGTTTATTTTTCGCTTCCCTTTGCTTTGCCTTTGGAAGGGGGGGGCGGGTCTGAACTGCTTCTACAGCCTGTTCCTGCTCTGACACAAGCTGGTCCATAATCTTTAAGTCCACTCCTACATTCTTGAACTTACACCTTTTATTCTCAAATTTACTTTCTTTTAATGGTTTTAACCAACGCTTCACAGAAGCAGGTGGAGGGACGGGGCAGGAAACAACCCTGGTGTAGGATTAAAACAGGGCAGAGATCAAACCGCTGTAATCAGAAATTCAAAAGAGATTCAATTACAGAAGATGTTATAAAACATGAACAAAAGGAAAGGGTAATTCATTGTGTTTTGCTACAATGCAGACATCAGTGTTCCAACAAGAGGATGGAGTAAGAAACCTGGTGTCAGCCTCTTTCAAGTCCAGAGCGAATTCCTCAAGAGGGAGTTTACTGGAACTACAGCAATTAACACAGTCTAGTTCATCTTTTCTGTGATTTTGGAACATGCTGATTGTAGATGTTAAAACCATTATGAGAAAAATCTTTCTGAGCAGTCTGAGCCTCATCTCCACAATCTGTTTAGAGACTGGTAAAAATAAAGAGGATTCAAGGAAAGAGTGAATGGCAATGAATTACGGAGCGTATCCCAAATTTAAGACTTTCTCCACTGGTTTGACTTTATGCAGAAAATGCAGCCAGGCAGAACTAAAGCAAATTGGTTTAATTCCCTTGAGGAGAGAGGAACAAATTTTCCCAGCAACTTTCAGCTGCAAGCATGCGTGACTGCAAATGTGGATGGAGTGCACAATCAGTAATCTACAAAGCAGCAATGAAATGAAACATTACCCTTTCCCTACAGCTTCAGCAGCACAGGGGCACTGCCAATTAAAAAACACCAGGAGCAGGTGGAAAGGAAATGGCAAAATAAAACTAAATGAAGTAGAAGATTATTTGATACTTAAGTCTATAAATTCTTTAGGACTGGCTCTCTCTTCTCTATTTGTACATTCACAATGGTGCCCTGGGCTGCAGTGGCTGCTGAAGGACGGAGGCTTTTCAGACTTTCAAAACCTGGAACAAGTGGTCAGCTCTTCAAGGGAAACCACTTCAGAAAAGGAAGCTGGACTTACCATCTAAAGTGCTTTCCCCTGAAACCTGCCAAAGGCCCTAAGCCTGTATTTAACTTTTAGCAGGAGGGTTAGTTCCAAGGAAATTAAAGCAGTGGCTCAAGAAGTTAAGCATGTGCTCCACCCCCCTGCTGAATTAGAGCTGCAGAAATAATTAGAAGCCTTCTAAAAAGGCCAAAATTAACAGGGAAGAAGTGCTAATTTTAGAGAAAATTACTAAACTATCATGATAAAAAGCAGCTGCTTTATAGTTTGGGAAAAGTTAAAAGTATTTCAAAGGAGCAGGGGAACCTCATAAAAGCACCGTCATAGTTCCAGGAAAGAGAAAACTAACTTCCCAGCCTTACTCTCAGACTTTCCAATTCCTAAGATAAAGGATTTAGACACATCTCAGTGTTTCACAGAATTACTACTTTACTTTGCAAATATGCTTCCTGAGAACAGTGAGTCCAATGAACTTTCAGGAAAATTGCACAGTATGAAACGAATGAATGGCAAAACAAAGCAGGAAACTTTCCTCAAAAGTGTCTTCTGAGTCCTATCAATCCCCCACCCTTCCAAGCAATTTTCTACACACCTCAAAGTACCATCTCCTCAAAGGTCTGGCACGAGCAGATGCAGCTGGTGTGCACTGAAGTCAAAGAAACACACACACAACACTCTTTTGCTATCACAAAGTGCTGTAGTGTTTTTTGGCTTGAGGTACCTGTGCAGAGGAGCTGATCCTGGAAGTATCCCTTCCCACAGGAAGGCACACACTGCCCATTCTTCATCAGCAGGGATGTCTGGCACGAGGAGCACTCAAATCCATTGGTACAGGCTGAGCAGGTTTCATTGCAGGCTTCCAGGAGAAGGAAGAGAGAAGAAAGATGTATCAATCCCAAATGTCTTGATGCGGCAGGACCCCCCCCCCCGCTCAGGTAAAATGAGATAATTTTGACTCATTTTGGCAAAAGAGTTGGAGAATTTGCATTCTCCAGGGGCTCTCATGGGAAACCTACTGAAGTCTCATGGTTACAATCTCAGAAATATGCCCGAATGCTTTTCCCAGCAAAGCCCGGCAGCCTCTTTGTAATAAACCCACAGGATCCCACAGCCAAAAGCAGAGCATGCAACAGAGAAGGGAGCCGTGTGAGGGGGTCTAGGGCCCTGCAGGGATTACCTAAGCAGGTCCCCCCGTGCTGGTAGAAGCCCGGCTCACAGGTCTCCACACAGCGCCCGCCCTGCAGCCGCTTCCTCGAGTCCCGGCAGGCGTCGCAGTGATCGGGGGCCCGGGAGCAGGTCACGCAGTCCGGGTGGCACCCACCTGGCACGGGGGAAAATCCAGCAGCAGTGTTTGCACTCAGGAAGGCGCAAAACAAGGCAGTTCCAAACTCCTAGTGAAATCCGTCCCTCGCTTCCGTGGGGTGGCCCGAGGCGTGTTAGTTTTGGAGCGGGATTTTTTTTAATAAGTAAATACGTACGTGTTATGCTGAATATTTCATCGCTCTATTTAACAGGTGAGAAGTTGTTATAGGGACTCAGATTTTCTAGGCTATTGATTAAAAGGATAGTCGTTGTCCACACGGCTTCTCAGCAGTAAAAATCCTCAGTCATCAGGAATTAACGGCCTGAAACAACCTGAATTTGAGTTTCCTTCAGTCAAACCCCTCAATAAGTCAAGACTGTGTCCACGCCAGGTCAGAGTACAGGTGGAACACCGTTGCCCCTCCAGTCAAAACCTTGATGTCACAGCATCACAGAAGTACTTCCTGACCACGGGTATTTGGAGAGGTACAGAATGGCACAATTTTTGCCCTAAATAGAAAAAAAAAAATCCCCTCTGCTCCAAGCCAAAAGTTCTCAGTGAGAGGGAGTATTTGCTGCACATCTCTCAGAGGCAGCAATCAATTTTTTGCTGGCTTTATGGAAGCAGATGTGGCAGGGGCTGATGTTCTGAGCTCACAGATTGAACTGCTGCAGGCTGTATTTTACATTTGTTTCTCATCCCCTGCATTGCAAGACAGAGAAGCACAGAGGGAAAACAGCAGGCTTGGGTAAAGGAAATTGCCAGTTACCTTTTAGGACACAAAAAAGGCAAGCTTTTGCAATTTCACTTGGCTCTGTATGTCCAATGCCATGACTTCAAAGCCTGGGTTTTCCAAAATGATACCATTATGGAAGCGAAATGGCCAGATTTCCAAGAGTTATGAGAAGCCAGTGGCACTTCTTGATAAGGAAGAGAACACTGTATCATCTGTCCCCTCCTCAGCAGCCTGTGCAGATGTTGTTCCCTTTCAAAAATCCAGGACAATTTCATCTGAAATATCCAAGCCCTGTTTTCCTCACTTTTCAATTTGTAGTGCTTTGCATTTTCATTAGCAGTAAATAACAAGCTTTAAAACATGAAGATGGCAAATGTGCCCAGGCACTCCAGTACAATTAAACTGTGAAGCTACTTTCCTGAGATAACACATTAACTGGAGCACTCTGATAAAAGCCAAAGTTATATGAATGCAACAAGAAGAGCTACACAACATAAAAAACTAGCAACCCACAGCTAAAGCCTCCCAACTGAGAAATGTAAATCCGGGGGAATGACAATATCCTGGAGAAAAAGGAATTTATATGCAAAATTAACATACAAGCTAAGGCTATCCTAATCTTTCCAAACAATTATTAACTGGCAGCCATTCAGCCAAGGTGAGCTTGTGGCATAACAGTGCAAGCAGATTCTTTCTTCCTTCCACTCCCAAGAAATAATCAGGAGCCCATAAACTCCATGTTAGGATTCAGAAAGGAGCAGCTGAAGAAAAAAAGAAAAAGACAAAACATTTCCAAAACACCAACCCCGAGGAGAAACTCCTTTGGCAAAAGAAAGCCGTGTTTAAGCCAGAGGAAGTCAGTGGGAGCCTTTGGATGAGCCCTAAACCTCTCTAAGAACTAAAAGCAGTTAATTAGCGACTGAAAACCAGACAAGCTGAAATTCCCCGCAGGGTACTGAGGGAGAGAGGGCCACGAGGATTCCAGGACAAGGAATAGGTTGGTACTGGATCTGTACCTGGCTGGCAGCGTGGGCAGCAGTTCCCCTTCACCTCCACAGCCAGGCTGCCCGGCGGGCAGGGCGGGCAGGAGCGCTGGAAGCAGGTCACCTCCCCTTCCCGGCATTCGCATTCCCTGCACCGCCCTTCTTCCCACAGCTCTCCGTTCTGCACGAGAAACACGGGGTGGGCACCAAGAGCCAAGGAGAGCCTTGGCACACAGTGGTTTTGCCATGCATGAAAATCTCGGGGGGAAACACCACAGGGATGAAGACACGGACGAAAAAGAGACCACGAGCATTTTTACAAGTCCTCATCTGTCAGAGCAATGAAAAGTCCAAGGTCCTTAATGTTTCCTTTAACTTTAGAGGAAAGTTCCTTGAAAACATTAATAATGGTCTCCTGCGGCAGTAAAGATTATAATCAGTGGGATACAGAGGCAGAAAGCCACACATTGCCCCAGCTCTGTTGCTTCTACTTCACAGGATTAAAATAATGTCTTTGACTCCGAGAGATGTGCAGGAAACTCATGAGTAGCAATATTAAATATTAAAGAGAAATGATTGATTGTAGGGCACAAAGGAGAGCAAGAAAAGCTGGAATTCTGCAGCAGATGCACACAAGTGTTTCTGTGAACTGCAAAAGCAATCTGCAGACAATAGCAATGGATTATTTCTCTGCTATACTTTCAAATAACATCCTTCTCAGAACTGGAACAGAATCCCTCCTAACCTTTATGCTCAGAACTCACTATTCTGTGCTCCAAAGTACCAGGATACTCACAGCTTTGGTATGTTCTTTGTAAACACAGTAACTCTGACTGGAGATACATTCAGGACAGCACTTCCCATCGAAGTGAATTAATTCTTCACCCTGGGAAGAGAAAGGTTGCAGCAATTCAAACAGAACCAACATCGCCCAAAACACTGTGGAATGCAGAGGCAGAACAGCTCTTGCCCTGGAATGCAATCTCCAATATCTAATTTCACCTTATCTTCTTTGTATCCCACTTCATCTCTGTAGGTATAGCTTGAAAAATGTGCTTAGTGAACATTGCAGCTGCAGAACAAACCTCAGAAAAGGCCATGGAATTCAGCGATAAAGCCATTACTTCATCCCTAAATCCCACAGAGAAAGATCCCCCCCACCTCCTTTTACTGTGGATCACTAGGATTTTACTGGACCACTGTCAAGATTTCAATGCATAGAAGCTTACCTTCATTTTCAATGTTCTACTTTTTCTCCCCCAAGAGAATTTCAAAGCACATGCTCTATTTATCCCAGATGGAAAAAGCCTGTTCTTTGTCACAACTCCATGGATTCCACTTAAATAACTTCAGTTTGAAGATAAGAATTTAGCAGCAGGAGAAAGGAATAAAGTGCCTCAATTCACCACAACTCTTTGTGCCCAAGTGGAAGCTGCATTATTTAGAAAAGAGGGAAACTTTGTCCCTGGGGAACCAGGACACAGCTCAAAAGAAACAGCTTCAATTTCCAAGATTACCAAATAACTTTTTTTGATTTATGCCAACCGGGAGGCTGCTCCAGCAGGAACAATTTTCCAGGACAATTTTCACTGTGCCACATTGGCACACTCGATTTTTGTAGGGGAATTAAGATTCATCAAGGGAGAACACCTAAGCCAGGCCACACTTTGGCACCTCCAGTGCATTCCTGAGGAGGGGAAGAGAGGAGAAACCGTCTGGTTCCTCGTCACCGAGGACCACACACAGCCTAAACCTCCCTGTGCTGCTTCTACACATTTCTGCTCTTCAGTCACTGCTCCACAACGCCCTTGGCAGTGGTTGGATCTCATGTCACCACTCTGAACTGTAAACTCTCCCACCCCCATCCCTGCCCACATCCCCACCCTCATCCATAAACACACAGTAGAGGAAAACTGAGAGCAACTACCCACGGAACAAGAAAAGCTGCAACCACGCTGCTCTGCCAACACTCAGAAAAGGGAGAGGCTGTGGGAGATAACTTGTGGCTTTGCTGCCCAGAGATTCATCATACTCCAGGCTGAGAACATGTATTCCTGGCTCCTAACCTGCTGAAAATGGCTTTTTGAGGATTAGGTCAGAATCACCACGGACACCGTGCTGGACAGGTTTGCTTGAAAGGGTTTGGAGCTAAATCTCTCCCGTACCCTCCTTTCATGTTGAGCTGTCCAGGATTTGCAGTTCATATCTGTGGCCTCATTACACTTTCAATAGGATGATGTGACCAGAAAACTAATGGTGCCTTGATGAAGAGATGAATCCAAATGCTCCTGGCTTCACATCTGCTCTGATTTATTGAGGCAGGTGCCTAAAAAACAGACCTGCAACTCCAGAAGGAAAAAGCAGAGGAAGGAGAAAGCATGGCATTTGCTTTCTGAGGAAATATTTTCTTGTAATTAAGTAATGTACACCTTGTACTATTAAGGTAAACTGAACATGACTTGAGGAGTTTTGAACCCTACACATTAACATCTCCAGCTATTGTTCTGGAAAATATCCCTGGCTTTCCTGAATAATGGGGTTTTTTTTGTCACTACCCAGGACGTGAGCATGAATATTAACTAACCCTCCCCACTGAGCCATGACAGCATGCCATCATCATTAGTGTAAATGATCCAATTTACAGCCAGGAGCACGCAGGAGCCTCACTCAAACAGCTGCAAGTGCACGAGATTTTATGCCAACCATGACTTCTCACCCAGCCAAATCCCTCCGTGCAGCTTGAGGTCAGCTGATCAGCAGCGGGGACGACTTTTGGTCCCAAACTCTGCATTTTGGCTGTTTCAAAGGCAATGGGTTAGGTTGGAAGGGACCCTAAAGATCATTTACTTCCACACCCCTGCCATGGGCAGGGACACCTCTCACTATCCCAGGCTGCTCCAGCCTAGCCTTGGGCACTTCCAGGGATGGGGCAGCCCAGCTTCTCTGGGCAACCTGTGCCAGGGCCTCACAGGGAAGGATTTATCCCTAACATCCAATCTAAACCTATGGTCAGTTTGAAGCCATTCTGCTTTGTCCTGTCACTACGTGTCCTTGTAAATACTCTCTCCATCTTCTTTGTGGGCTCCCCTGAGGTACTGGAAAGCCACAGTTCAGTCACCCCAAAGCCTTCTCTTCCCCAGGCTGAACAATCCCAGTTCTCTCAGATTTTGCAGAGACCACTGCAAAAAAAAAGGCAATTCAAACCTTATCTGTCCATGTGTGGGTGAAGCATTCAACCCTATCTAATGCATTTTGCACATCCACTGCAGAGCAAATATAACCTGGCTGGGGGGATATGAGATTTGGAGTAAACAGCACCAGGAATAAAATACCTTGCCAGCTTCACTTCCATACCAAGAATGGCATGGGGGAAAAAAGGAGAAAAGTAGAACATCGATTTCCATATCCAAATACCTCACTGAAGGCCACTGCAGCACGGAGAATTAAGAGATAAAAGGAACATTTCTCCAGCTTTTAACTCTCTCTGACCTGTACGTTTGTCCCCACGTTCAGCTCCTGGTAAAGGAGCTCTGGGTGTCTGACCCCCCCCTACAGCACAGCACAGCGGGGAAGCCAAGGGAAGTTTCTCCCTGAGTCACTCTGCTTTGCTTCGCAACGCAAGCCCACTGAGCAAATCCACGTGGAAAACCCCAAGTGTGCTCTCCTTCCCCGGGAAACGTTTTCAAGGCGGCTGCACTAAACAAGCCCTGAGAGAAGGGCCAGTTCTTGGAGTGCCTCAAATCAAGAATAAAGAAAAAGGGGGGGGGGGGGAAATCCATCCTAAGACTTGACAGACACCCCCGGGGAGAAGAGACGCCTTTCTCACCTTGGCACACTCCACCCTGGCACACTCTGCTCCCCGGCAGGTGACCCGCCCGTCCTGGCACGCGCAGAAGTGGCAGCGGCTGCTGTTCCACGTGTCCCCGTGGTACCTGAGGGTGCCACCGTCCCAGCAGCTCCCTTTGGAGGACACGCACTCCTCGCAGCACTTCCCGGGACGCCGCACTCTGCTCTCCCCCTGCGGAACAGCGGCGGGCGGTGAGCGGGCCTGCCGGAGCCCCCGGGCACGAGCACAGCACGGGGGGGTGCAGCCAAGGGGTGGGAGGTGGGGGATCTGTCACTACCTCCTCGCAGGTGACAGGGCCACAGGTCTCCCTCACACATCTCACTTCCCCTCTGTGACACGCACACGCAGTGCAGGCATTTTTTCTCCACTGTTCGCCGTGCTGTTCAAAAAGGAACATGGAGAGAACTGTCAAACGCTCTTGGAAAACAGCCAAATTACTGCTGGTAACCTGCTTATGGTGTCTCCTTCTGTATGTCTGTATCAGATAACAAACTCTGCTTTAAAAATGCTTATCTCCGTATCATCAGCAAACAGGAAGAAGAGGGGTGAGGTCCAGAGGACATTGTGGTGTGGATTTCTCATTAGTTGCAAACTAGTGGCACTGGAGAGGCCTTAACTGCTGCTATTAGCAAAAAATAATCTTTAACAGAAAATCCCACACACATACACTCATTAAATAATGCATTAAATTAATTCCAGATGATACAATGAAAGCTATAAATACTCTGACCACTGGTGCTTTTTGCTTTCCTCCTTCAAAAATTGTGGAAAGCAAGTGCCTCATGTGCCTCATCTGGCAAAATTCCTTTCTGCTGGCCAGCAAATTCTTATCCAGTCCTGATTTCTGTCAACCCTCCTGGCTTTCCAGGAAGGAAAAAAGCAATGGTTGTACTATCAGTGCTGGCAGAAAGTCAGGTGTCAAGGAGCAGGGAAAGAGAGATGTGCCAAAAACTGTGAGCAACTGCCTTTTGGTGTGGTTTGTCACAAGTCACCTGGAACGCTCTTCCCGACACGGAGCAGGGCTTTGGAGCGCATTCTGGGCAGCACTTTCCAGGAGACAGAACCACAACTTCATCCTAAGCAGAAAGCAGAGACAAGGAAAACAAGAGCATGAACAGTTAACGTGGGGGTCACCATCAGTGCTTGGAATTCCAGGCATTTAGTGCCCATGGAATAACCCACTGGCACTCCAGGCTTCGTTTTGGCCCCATAAGCAGCATGAGATCAGTGCAGAAGGCTTGAAGGATCTGTCCCTCATCTCATTTTCTGGGCTTATTTGGATGGCAACTGAACACATGGACAGATGCAGATTAAGACACCCACACAAGATAAAGTGCTTATATTCAGGCACACAAATATACTGAGGGAAAAATATACATAAAGCTATGCAGGGAAGCACAATAAAGCAGGAGATGGATGAGAGGAGTTTTTTTCCTGGTATTGCCACATTTTGAGGGTTTGAATGCGTGATTTACACCCACCCCCTCTCAGGCATCTGCACTGTTTTAGTGAAATCCATCCATAGTGTCTGTACAGGTGTTAAATTATGCTTAAAAACCGGATTTTCCCAATTTAAACTTTTTTTATGACTGATTTAAATCACGCTGGGATAGATTGGCACTTCACATCAACATGCAGGCCTCAACTCCATTCATCCAAAATGTGTCTGTAACTCCACTGCTACAAATCCACACACAAACCCAAAAATTTGGAATAGCACTGCTCACCAGCACCTCCCTCCAGCCACATCAGCACGACTGGAACACTGACTGGTGGACTGGAATTAGGGTGGAAATGCCAAGCACTATCACTTCATCTCTGTTAGCCAAACCCTTGGCTTTCAAAAGAAGGAGTGGAAGTCTTTGTATAGAAGTTATCAAGGACAGATTTCCCAGCAGAGTTAAAAGAACTCTGTTGTGGATTTTGGCGGGATATGTGGTGGGACACAGGAATTTTTGGAGTTCCTCTCCCTCAGAGCCTAAGGGAGAGCACAGTTTTCTGAAAGATGGAAGTTTAATCCTGGGAGAATTTAGGTCCTGGCTTTTGACAGGGAGCAGAGAATGAAGGAAGGGACAGAGATAAAGGTATGTTCAAGAAAATAATAGTTGTGACTGAGACCAGAAGGGGCTCCTTGCTCCTTAATGTCCCTTCCACTGGGAAATGTCCTTGGTAGGAAATACCTGGAACACCACCAGAACTGGCTTTCTGCTGCATTAACTTGGATGTTCTCTCTCAAAACACACCACAGCAACGACAGAGCTGTTCCTGTTCCCACAAATTAAATCCTAATGATTGGCTGATTAAACATTGGTGCAATGGCACAGCAGGTGACACCAGTCCACTTGGAGTGGGAAAGGAGGAATCTAAAGCAGGCACGAATTGATTTTAATGCAGACTGCTTAGCAAATGAATACTAATTGAGTATCTCAGGACCAAGCAAAACACAATTAGCACAAACAGGTGGGCTTTCCTTCTATCCAAAAAAAAAAAAAAAAAGTGTTAATTGCCCACACATCTGGTCTAGTAACAGAAATCCGGGAAAGACTTCACTGCCACTGATCAAATATCCCTTTTCCAAATCGTCCACTTGTCACCCAGAAGCTTTGCACGGAAAAGGAGGGTGCTGAGGGATGTCCCCAAAGGCTGGTGGGTCCTGACCTGGCTGCACAGCAGGGGCTGGCAGGCAGCTGTGGAGCACTGAGTCGTGCCATCCCTACAGACACATCTGGAGCAGCGGCCCAGGCGCCAGCCCTCCCCGTCCTGGAACAGGCGGCCATCAAAGGAACAAGGCTCTAAGAGACAGGAAAACAAGGGGAAATTTTCTTTTCCAAAGCCCTTTAATCCCTTTCCATCACCCACGATCAAAACCCAAAACCTTGTTTGTCAAAGCAGGCAAAGACAGTAACAATCCCACCAGTTTCCAAGGGCTTTAGACTTGTGAATTAAATGCTCTGGATTCCACTTCTCCCACGGGACTTCCATGAGAAAAGGTATCCAACACCTCTAGCACTTTTGGAACTCGCAGTCCAGCTGCACAGGAAATACCTGCATCTTTTTTCCCAGATCTTTTTAATCTCCAAAATAAGGACGCATTAGACACGTCTGCTCATTGCTCAAAGCTTATCCCCTGCCGTGGGTGAAGCCGTTAAAAACGTGAATACGGCAGCAGGACAGAAAGGGAATTAAGAGACACGCCGGCGTCTTCCCAATAAAACTGGAAAAGAACAGTAAAGCTTTCTAGATGTGGGCCCAAAAGGGTGTTTCCAGCTGGGATCAGTGGAGCCATTCCCACGCAGTACTCACCGCCACGGCCCACGCATCTGGGACAGCAGGAGCCCCGGGGTGTGTCCTGCAGCTCCCCTGGTCCACAGGTGAGGGCTGGGCAGGTCCTGGGGGTGCAGCTCACCTTCCCGTGGGCACAGGAGCACTGCACACATCCTGAGCTGGCCCACTGCGTGCCATGCTGCAGCACAGGAAACACAGTGAGACCTGCAAATAGATCCTTCCCTCCCCTTGGCAAACCCCCCTAAATCAGTATTAACTTCCCCAGTGAAACTCCCAGGCTGTTGGATGCGGCCCCTCTCCACTTCAGCTTCTGTGGGGCAAACTCTAAATTTAGAGACCTGTTTTCTTCAGAGAAATATTCAATACAGGCCCTAACACGCACCTGACCACAAGGTGGGCAGGTGAACAGCCCCCACCCCACGTACCTAACACACTTCACTGTGAGCCAGATCTAATTAGATTTGCTTACTCATCACTGCAGGAACAAACACCTCTGCCCTGAGGCATGGGGAGGAAAATCCGGCCCCAAGAAGAAACAAGGTGGTGCGTTGCAACACTTTCCAACAAAGAGAGAATGTTAATTTCCATAAAAGACGCAATATTGAATTAGGCAGGGAGTAAAGAAGCTCCTTCCAGACAGAGGATACATATTTTCCTCACTAGGGCCACTGTTGCCAACTGGATACTCGTAGAATGAAGGTCAGGTCCTGAAGCATGACACTGGTTGGCTGACAACAGGGGAAAGTTCTTCCTTCAGGAAATCTGTGCTGAGACTTTGCATTGACAAAAAGTTCCTTTATGACCAGGTGACAGGGAGACAGGACTACAGGCACCAGTATGTCCACAGCCTCGTGGGGATGCCGAGACCCCAAGAATGGGCTCACAGAGGGCCAAACACAAAAGCAAGAGAGCACAGGAAAGTGCAGCGACAGCACAAACAAGAGGAAACATAATGCAATATGATATAACTTAGTATCACCCAAACCACGGGCACAAAGAAATACGAGAAGAGGATGGATGTGCTACCCCTCCATTCCAGTTTTTGTCTAGTTTGTAACAGATTCATGCTGGTCATGCCTCATGCTGAAACAGAGGGTTACAACATCCCTCTCAGGTGCAGAATGCACAGTCCAGATATGCAAATGTGCCTGGGAATTTTAGCATACTTCTTGAGATTTGGGCCTGACTTGTCAAACAGAGGAGGCCGTAAGAGACCAGATGTAGGACTTGGGTTCACTGTTCAGCCATTTTTCTACATTTGCCTAATGCTTGACATGATTCATTAACTGCTACCCATGAATCTTTATTTTTTCCTTATCTGCAGACACTTACTCTGATTGTTTCGGCCTTTCAGCCCCCTCTGGGTGAAACCACATCCCGGAGCCTGCCTCTTGAATAATTCAGGATTACAAAACACAGAGCCCAGGTCGCACAACCGCAATCAATCTCTAGAGCATAGATGGCTGCCCAGAGAAAAGCCTTCTTTCAGGACAGCTAATATGGCAAGTTCACTGTGCTTTGCTCCCCCTCCTAATGCTACTGTATTGTCTCAAGTCACCCACAGAAGCAGCAAAGGGAAGGAACAAGTGGGAAATTTTCTCCCCTTAAGCCACACAGGACACACGATTGCTCAGCGACACATCCCCTTTCTGCAAACCCTGCTGACCAAACTCCTGCTAAATTCCATTATCCGACAGTGACCCTATCCTTCCCCTGCTCAGCATCCTGCACTGACTGGACCCAACAGAGCCAAACACAGGTAAGGACTGTCCCTGGTGAGGAACAGGACTGAGCACTCACGCTGTGGATCTGTCCTTCGTGCTGGCAAAATCCTTCGGCTCGGGAGGCACACCCGGGGCAGCACTTGTTGGAGGCTATTTGGAGCACTTCTCCCTAAAAAGACACAAGGTCCAATAAACATGTGACATCAAATAGAGACTTTATCATGAAGATAAAGCACCATGGCCCTGGTGCTCCCAGTTTTGAAAGGAAAGGTTTCAAGTTCCATATATGACGCTGCTACACCACATCCCTTTGCTGAGAGGTGACACACCACTGTGTATTTGCCACTCTTCTCTCCAAACAACACAAGAATTTACATCTCTACCAGTAAAAACAGGAAGTCCACAGGTGGACTAGCTTTCAAGGAATAGAAAGTACTTGCTCCAAGACAAACCCCAAGATTATTCATTGAAACACCTCTGAGAAATGTGGGACAGGTGTAGTTTTGTCCATAGTTTTCTCCATGTACAGGATGGATCTCAGTGTAACATTTCACCACAGCAGAAGTGCAGAACGAACGTGGAACCATCAACTGCACTTCTTTGGCTTAATCACCACTTCTTAAAAAAAATAACACTACTTTAGAGTTAACTGAAACTTGCTGACCACTTCCAACCACAGCACAGTCAGGTGAGGCTGCTACCACTTCCCTCTGCATGTCCCAAACTGTCATCTTGCCCTGGAAAATCCGGTCTTGGTTGCTGGTTTGTTTTGGTTCACACCACTGAACTCATGTTTGTTGATTTTCCACCTACCGAAACCATCCTGTAAACACAGCAGTAGGTTTGACACGTAAATGTTTACACCGCTGAGATTTGTTTGTTTATGCCTTGTTGCTGTAACAAGATCAGCAATATTTGCAAAAAACTTAAAGAAATAAGCAGACAAGAAATAAACCGTGGAGAGGTGTGGTGATTTCTGACCCTGCTCAGCAGTGGGTGGTTTAGCCTTGAGGAATGACCAGATTTTTTTCTCCTGAGATCCTCGGTGATCCTTCTTTTCAATGTTTAGGTGACCAAATGCTTACTGAACACTTAAACTCTTTGTCTTGAAGACTGCCCATGTCAAGGAGTCACACAGATCCATTTTTCACTATAAATCTATTTCCCTTTATGAGCTTTAAAGTTGCCACCTTTTCATTTATCTAATTTTTATCATCTTGTCCAGCACACTCATTATTAGGTGTGCCATGACAACACTCTTCTAATTTCTCTCCTCTTTAGCACAAAACTTCCTAATATTTCAGTCTTGCTTTAATCAATACACAATGATAATAACAGGGAAAACCGCTAAGAATCAAAATTATTTCCTCATTAGCGCTGTCATACTGGAAAACATTTTAACCTGCTTCACAAAGCCACGTAATTATATTGGCAGTGCTTCTTTAAAACCCTCATTTTCGTTGTCATTTATGCATCCTGCCCCAGTAATCCAGATGTTACTGCAAGACCGATTCCATGGCCAATTAATGAAGGCCCAGACAAAGACAACCAGGAGACAACGAAAGCTCAACAAGCATCACGAGGAAGAAGAAGCTGCAAGACAGACAATCTCAGCTCTGTTGTTGCTCAACAGAGTGGAAAGTGTCCATCTGCATCTTTGAGGGAGCCCCAGCTCCACCTTCAAACGAAGGGGGACTGCAAGCTGGGCTCCTGCTGGGAGGTTTGAACCCAATTCAGGGGCTTCCTTTGGGATCAAGCTGCTCCAACCCCAGGCCTCTGGCTGGGGTGCGGCGAAGGAGACAAAGGCTTCCCACACCACGTGTTTCCTGCACCGACGAGGAGTGAAAGGGCACAGAGCCTGTGCCTGACCCTGGGCAGCCACACACACTTGTTGCAGTCCTTCCTTACCTTCTGGAAGTCACACTGAGGGGCTTTGCACACCGTGGGCTCACAGGTGACAACACTGCTCCGGCAGCGGCAGTCCTGGCAGGAATCCGGCTTCCACACCGTGTTATTCTGCAAAGAGGCAAAAGCTGGAAGTGAGACCCACGGAGCACAAGGCCTGTGCTGTTTTACACAACAGCAAACAGCTCAAATGCCTCAATACAAACCCAGTGGAACAGAGCAGCCCTCCCTCCCACAGCCTCGTCAGGCCCAACTTTGGCACCGCTCCCTCCACAACCTCAAACACGCAGCTGAAAGACAAGGCCACGCCCGGCAAATAATCGGCTCCGATGGCAAGACAGCCCATGGGACACAACCTCCTGCAACCTCCAGGTGATTAGAGCATCTCTGGGAAACTTCTCTGCAATCAAGTTCAGACTGTCCATGCTGCAGCTCCTGGATGGACACAGGTTGTGCTGAGGCAGAGGAACCTGCTCCTGGACACACGGCCAGGGATGAACGGGCCCTACCGGGGCACATTTATTCCAAAACATCCTCAAGGACACTCGGGCCAAGCAGACAGTCCGACAGATGTGGAGATAGCTGTCACCACCACTTGATCAGTGCACCCAGCTGGAACACCCACAGCTAATTCACAAGGGTTGTCACCCCCCAGGCCTGACCCCTTCCCATTCCCTCCATGCTGAGGTCATGATCCCACGCTGCCATCAAAAGAAAATGGGAAGAGGAAGATCTGTTTCTCATCCGAAAAACTCTTTTCCACCAGACAATCCCTGTGTGCGCACTGGGATAAACTCACACCACAATGACAGCCCCTCTCTGAGCCATTGAGCCTCATTTTTAATGGATTTGCACGTAGCCCAGACATTGCTACTCATTTCCATGATGTAGTGATTTACTCCAGTAAGTCAATTTACTCACAGTGTAAAGCACGACTTAGGCAAATTAAGACATGGAAAGATGATTAACAGTTGACTACTACAAGCACTTTTAGAACCAACCACTAAAACTGTTAAGCATAATGATAAAATACTGAAATGTGCCTTAAAGGCCCATTAGGGTGCTTAATGAGAGAAAAAAATCCTGAAAAACCTGGCCACTTGCTCAGGCACTTCCACAGAAGCTCTCGGGTGTTGGATCGAGAGTGTAAGTCTGCAAACACTGGGACACCTGGAAACACTGCTCAAAAATCCTTGTGTCTCTTCCCTGCTTTACAAAAGCATTTCTTCCCCATCAAGCTGTGCTCCTCTCCCGTGGTAAAGGTCATGCACAGGTTACACTCTGGCAGCATCAGAAATTCAGGGGGATTCCCTGTGAAGGCAATGCTGACCTTAGATGGGGGTCCAGCCCTTTGGGACAGGACACCAACAGGGCAAAGAGGGATGGTAATTCCTGCCCTGGAACACAGCTGGTTCTCCTCTTGCTTACACAGGGCTGCAGAACAGAAACCTCTGCCAGTAGATTTATGGTGCAGTTAGAGAAGAGATTAAGGTTAAGTTATGTGTGTGCCAAGCTTTAGCTAAAACACACCCCGGAGTTAACTCATCCTGCTGGCTTTAGCAGCAGCCCGTGTTTTAAAACTGGCAGCTCCCTGCAGGGAAACCAGGACTGGGAAGGGAAAGGGCAGATTTAGTGCCTCATCCCTTGGCTCTCCTAAACCTTCACCCGTGGCCTGTCTCGCTTATTACAAAATAAAACCTTAAAGAATTTCCACAGTGGGACAATGGCCAAAGGACTCACCTGGCACAGGGTGAGTACAGAGCCATCCTTACCCACATTTTGAGAGTTCAATGCTCGGGTTCCTGATAAGAAAACCCTCTCTTCGGTCTTCTCCCTGTGGGCTCAGATCACTTGCTTCTCAATCCATGCAGTAGTCACTTGGGAGCATCTAAACACATCAGTGAATTCCCTTTGCCAGGTACCAGCTCAAAATTGACACTTCTCTGCAGAGTTTTAAAAATTCAGATCCTAGTTAATAGTCAGGAAGCTTCTACCTGATTTTTTGGGATGTGAGAGTCTCCCACACAGTTCACAGGTCTCGGTGTCCAGGTTTCTGGACAGTTCAACATTTACCTTAAGATTCCTCGCAACAGACCTAAACTCCAGTTTGGAAAGTCTGGATCCCACCCACCTGTCCTGCATGTTGTAAGGCTTTGTTTGTCCTTTGTTTGTCCAGGATGCTTTAAAGCTCCCAGGTAAGACTGTTATAAACATAAAGCAAGACTTTTCAGTAGACACTTCAAGAACTGCTGGAAATCCAGCTGGCATCTTCTCCAAGGCCCTGTACTCCTCAGTGGACAAATTATCTGCTGTCATCTAAGAACTCAATTCTGATCCTGCTGAAAGAGTATTTTTATCAATAACAATTTAAGGGGCTTTTTCCTTACAAGTACTAATATAATTAACAGTATAAATAATGAAATACTGTGCACTTTGAAGACAGAAAGCACTCCTTAAGAGCCAAGTAGTGCCATTATAATTTATTAATTCTTTGGATTTCCCTACATCAAAAGAAGAAATGATATCTAATTCAGCTGAATTTTAAAACACCAAAACGAGGACTTAGAAAAAGGCAGGAGAGCTGCACATGGAGAAAATAACACGAAAAGGAGGCAAGAGCACAACCAGCAGTAAAGGCAAAGGAGAGCTGAAGCAAAGAATAAAAGCTAAAGAGACAAAGAGCAGAGCTGGCACGGAGGGAGCCCAGAGCAGCTGTGAGAGCTCGTGTTTGGCTGCTGTCACGCTGTCATATTAACCAGGGCACACAAACACCTAAATCTTCACTGGCTCTCATAACTTCAGACAGCTGCACCTGTTCCTCCTCTACCTCCCCCCAAAAAAAAGAAACCCACCCAACAAATCAAAAATAATCAGAGTCTGCTATTAATATGCAAAAAGCCTCAGTAATTTAATCAGATGCTGCTTAACACAGGCCAGATAACAGCCTGTGTGCTATTCTGGTGTGGTGACTGGGGAAATAAGAAGCACACAACAGCTGCTTTGAGTTCCCTTTCCAGCTCCCTGAAAATATCCAGTCAGTCCCTAAAATGCCACTGGGTGCTGGGAGACTTCATGTGAGCCAGGAGTGAAGCTGCAAATCTTTAGTGTCATGCCAAAAACGAGGCGGTGGTTTCTGCTTATCATGTACCCCTCTAATTACCTTCCCTGCCTTGAGGAGACACCAGGAAAACTCACAGCTCAAGAAGGACAAGGAGCTGCTGGACACGGTCCAGGGGAGGCCACAAAGATGATGAGGGGTGTGGAGCATCTCTCCTGTGAGGAGAGAATGCAGGAGCTGGGTCTGGTTAGTCTGGAGACGACTGAGAGGAGATCTCATCAGTCCATACAAATACCTCCAAGAGGATGGTGCCAGACTGCTTGGTGGTGCCCAGAGACAGGATGAGGAGCAATGGCCACAAACTAAAACACAAGAAATTCCACCTCAACATGAGGAAGAACTTGTTTCCACGAGGGTGGCAGAGCACAGGAACAGCTGCCCAGGGTGGGCGTGGAGCCTCCCTCTCTGGAGACATTTCAAACTCACCTGGATGTGTCCCTGTGCCACCTGCTCCGGGTGACCCTGTCTTGGCAGGGGGTTGGAGCAGGTGATCTCAGAGCTCCCTTCCAAGCCCAGCTATTCTGGGAGTCTGTGATTAACTCTCCGAGGGGCTGCTGTGCCCGAGACAAACCAACCGAGGGAAGGCAGGGATCGGGTGCCCCGGAGGCGGAATTCCAGGCTGCTTTGTTGAAATGGCAGGCAGAGCCCCGAGCAATTACACTTTTGGTAACAATTACCAGCATCACCCAGCGGCTGCCAAGCCAAGAGCCTTGGCAGCGCCCGCAGCACCGCTCGCGTTTCTCATTTCCACTCCAATGACCTGACAATACCAGGCAATCGGCAGGGTAATCCCGAACCCGAGGGAAGCTGGGAGAGCGCTCCCGGTCTGCGGGGATACCCATTAATGGAGCAATGAGGAGGTGAAAGCAATTCAGAGACACATAAAGGGCTCCTCGTGTCCGTTCAGGTTTGGGTTGGATGTTTTATCTCTGGCAATGGGGAGCTGTTCCCCAGCAGAGGATATTTGAAGATCTGATTTTTGCTGGCATAGAATAGAAACTCCTTGACAATGGGCTTTTAATGGGCTTATTCCAGCAGGCCCCGAGCAGAACAACATGGGAAGGACTCAGGTTCACAAATGAGAAATTCAGCTCCTCTCAGTGGAAACAGTTTTAGCCCTACACTCCTAGGAGAGAACAGAGCAGTTTAGGCAGAGTGTAGGGCTTGATTAACAACCCAGTAACATGAACAGGAACCGGTTTTCTCCTTCTTCCAACCAAGGAATTAAAAAGTTACACAAATTAAAACAAGGCACTGTTTTCATGGTTCGCTACTCTGCTGGTTTTCTACGTTTTTTTAATTGTCAAGTCTTTCACCAGTTGTACCAGTCTTGTAAAAATCAAGAGTCTAAAAATAACATTCCCCAGTGGTCTTGAGCTACTGCAGGAATGGAAAGACTATGATATTCCAAGCTGTTCTTCAAATACTTAGGTGCTGCTGTAAACTTTATCCTATCTGACATAGACACAAAAGCAGCCACTAGGAAAGGGCCCCAAAGAATCAAATGCACCGAGCAAACAGGGTAGAGGGACTAAAACTGTGTTATAAAATCATTGGTTCTAATCAGGAATTAAATCAGCACACAGGAATCTTTGTTAAAACCAATATGTCAATTTTTGGGAGCAGCAGTGTTCCTTTGGAAAGGTTAATGCCTTTTGGTTGGCACACAGCAGCAGTTCTCCTCACCAGTCAGAAAAAAAACACTTTGGGGTCCTCCTGCTGGCTTTATCCCCCTTTATTCAAGTATTTCCTAACATGCCATGAGGCAAAATTCAAACATCTCCCCAAAAGTGACTTCTGAATGGACATCAGAACCCTGAATGGGTATCAAACTTTGATCCCACGGGGTAACATTTTCTAACAAAAACCCCCACGAGACCCTGAAAATCATTGCAGCTCAGCCAGCTGAGTCAGCAGGGAAAGGGAATACCCTCAGAAGCACTGCACTGGCTGAAACCTAACTTTAATTCTACTTCTTGAAGCAGCAATCCACTCTGGAGCAATTTTGCAAGCCACTTCAGCAAATATACAGGTATCTCCAATTCCAGGCTGGATATTTAGGAAGTGTCCTTTCAAAGCAAGGAACTACACACCCCAAATCCTACCGTTGTCACTGTGAATCCAAGCACAGTCATCTCCCATACAGCTCCCAGAAAATACAACCCTTTGTGTCCTTATCTCCCATCTCGGCTCCCTGTGCAGCAGATTAATAAACCCGTTCTCTCTTTCCTTAAAAAGGGAAAGGAGATCCCTGCACAGTCATTAATCTTGGTGCACAACGACTATATTACTGAGCAAAAATGATGAAGAAGAGCCTGCAGAATAAGGAATTTTGCAGACTGCCTTCCTTTCCTCTGTTTCAAGAGCCTCTGGTTTCCAATGCAAAGGCAGGAAGACGTCAGGAGTTGCTCTGACAAGAGCCCTGATCCGTACTTTGCCCACCTCTCCAACTCGCTCCCTTTGCTGTAGATTTTCTCCTGTACAAAAAGCAATTTCACAAAATTTGAGCATCCAGAAGAGAAGCAAGCTGAGGGACAGAGATTACCATAACCTCTGCAGCTCCCGCTCTTGAATTTTTCTCTCTCAGCCCCTTCTCAGTACTTAACACCCCGCTGGGAATAAATCTCCGGTAAAAGCCCGGGAACGGTTTATATGGCAAGCCCATAATGGGGACTGGAGAAGGAAGGGTGAAAGCACATGCATAAGCGCTTATTTAGACTCTTGAAAACAGACTGGGTGCTTCTTAAATCTCTCCAGTGCTCAGCGTTTAAAAAAGGGACAGTTTTATATCAGAGCGCTTGGCTCCTTCACTCCATCTACACAGGCTGCTCCGTGAAATATTTAGCAGAGGCAAAGCATATGCACCCCTTAAGTTGTGGCTGAGGAAGCAGATGCATCTTCCCTCCATCCTCAGGCAGCAAGAATGGGCTGAATGTCACTGCAAACGACACCTGAGAACCGTGCTTTTGTTAACCATTTTAATTCTGCTTCCTCAATGAGCTTCAGTGAGTGGCTGTGTGTTTTTCAAAGCACGTCTCTGGGGTGTATAAAGCCTCAGGCATCGGTGTCTTCACTCATTCAGAGACAGGAGGAACACAGAGCTCTCCTCACATCCCTCTCCGTGCCGCTGTGGATATTTGCCAAGCCGGAGTTTGCTCACTGACATGGTGTGAGCTAATTCCTGTCATGCTGCTTCACGCTTGGTTAGAAATAATTGCTGCCTCATTACAAATTTAATAATCACACCGTGATACAGTGGAACTCTTCCTTGCAATCTTGTTTTTCTTCTTAGGGAAGACAGGAAACAGATTGACTGTTACACAGCCCAGGTATTTTTCATTAATTTTTTTCCCCCCTCAAAGAAGGAAATCCCGTTTTCCAAGATTTTGCTCAGGTAGTTTTTACAGGGCTTAAGAAACACCTCTCACGCTGCTTTTAACGCCGGGTTCCTGCAGGATCCTGATAAGGCTTTTAGTTCTCCTTCAACTGCATCTACTTTGAGGAAGCCTGGGAAGAATCCCACCCTTGGGGGCTGCCTGTACGCTGAGTGATTCCCAGCTTCCCTGCAGAATGAAGAGGTTTAGGAAAAATGAAGTACTCTTGAGGGAAGTGTCCTCTCTGCTGAGTGGGATAGGAATGAAAAGTCCAGGACGGACAGGCAGGAGAGGTTTCCCCATTTTCTAAGAATGCTGCAGCAAAGCACCAAGGAACATTCCCAGAACTGCAAGCACCTTTGAGCAGCTCAAATCACAAGCCTTGTTTCAGTGCAACCATCTCTCCTGAAGATCTTGGAGATGGGAAGTCCCAGCTGCAAGACCTTGGTGCTTCCAATATTTTCACGTTTCTCTGCTTGTTACTCCCCAAGCTTTTAAAATCAGTAGCATGTAAATTCAATAAAGCTCAACCTGATAACTAAAAAGGGGAGGGGATTCAGAAAAATATTCTATTGTATTTTTCCTTCCTCTCCTTTCCCTTTTTTTTTTTTTCCCCCCCAGCAAAGGAAAAATCTGAGATGGGAGATGCAAGACTACTGAATCCACTTTCTTTCCTGCACTGCTCTTTCCCTCCTCTGCACTGGCACACTTCCCAGAGCTCTGCACACAACAGTGGACGGATGGATGGGTTTTCCAAACACCTGCATCCATCATTTGATTTGACCTCCAGAGGCCACATTCTTCCCTGCACCTTTAGTTACTTTTATCTTAAAAAGAACGACGGAAAGCCATGTGGGTCATCGGAGAGAAGCTGCCAGCCAGGCTCCCCCCTTTCCTGCCTGTAGGGGAACAACTGTGACTCCCAGGATGAGCCACTGCACCAACCCAGAGGAGAGCACATCCCAAAGCACAGCCTTCAGCTTGTGCCTGGTGTTTCCTGCTCAGGACCACGGGGAATGTTGTTTCAGGCTGGGGAAAGAAACTGCTGGTGAGACAGCCTGTTTTTCAGCAGCTTGGGAAAAACCCAGTGGGAATTGCAGCCATCCAGCATCCTCCCCTCCAAACATGCACCAGGGAGCTTCAGAGCGAGGAGAGACTCAAAAAACACAGAGGAAAGCAAACCTGGAACTCTTTGAAACACAGCACACAAAGTTCTCCAGCTCTCCCCCCGCCTTCAAAGGCTGATGAAAGATGCCTGATGAAAGCCTGGAGAAAGTCAGGGCTCTCCCTGCAAAACATGGCTCCAGGGAAATCCCAGATTCCCCAGCCCACACCAGCCCCCACGGGCTGAGATATTTAGACAGCCAAGACACACTGTTCTTGGAGAGGAGGAAGTACCAAGGGATAAAAAATTGCTTCTTATCCCCTTATTAATCTGCAGAGCTTTCCCATCCCCTGACGAGGAACAGGGAGAGACAGAATTCCGGAGCCCGGCTCACAGCACACTTGGCTGGAAGACAAGCCAGTACATGGAGTTTTTTCCTACCTTTCCCTGTATGATTAACCTGGGCACCACTCCCTGTCTGCAGACATTGTACACCAAGACTGATGTGCCCACGAGCTACAGGCACAAGTTGTATCGTGTCCCACCCCTCCCCATCCCGCAATTTTCACTGGAAAAATAGAGGTTTATAAAACAAGAGACTCCTCTCTGGGAAGAGGATTATCTACCCCAGCATAACTTCTGTAGCAGGCAGAAGTTGTTTCTAAACGCTTTAAACTGAGAGCAGGGAAGCATCCTTCATATCTTCCTGTCACCTCTCCCTTCTTCTCCCTGCTATTTTTCCATTTCTCATTGCCATCATGCATTAAAATCTTAATATTCAGCCTACTCGACATCATTTACCTTTTCCCACTTGGTTTGGGCTCTGCTACTTGCTGTCACTTTTCAAAACTTTACCAGCTTTGGGAAGTCACACTGTGACAAAAGGAAAATCCAAATTTTGCCATTGTGGTACCACCTCGTTATTGGAATCTCCTCGACATTTTCAGATTATCTTTCATTATTTAATTGAAGATATTAAAGATTCAGATATCTTTCATTATTTAAGTTTTTTTTAACTTTCCCAGAATGTAAGGGCACTCTGAAAGGAGATGACACTTCAGTGCTGCCTTGAAATAGCTCTGAGGAAAAACAGGGTGAAGTGCACCAGAGAACCACCTTGCCTCGTGGAAACATTTGTTTCCAAAACCTAACTGTTCAGAGGAAAGTCACTTTGGACAACGGACAATTTCTTCATGGACCAGAATGTAAAGCAGACCCAAACCTGTCAGTTTTGCTGACCCCGAAACCCAAGGTCTGCAAGCAGTTACTGCTCCCAATGAAGAGCCACAGCAGCCAGTGTGACAGCAGAAGAAAATCTCAAGCTCAAACACACTTAGGGGAAAAAATAATATCACATTTTCTCTCCAAAATGTCTCCCGTGGACACCGTGCCCTCATTTTTAGCTGGTCACACGCCCCATCCCAAGAGCTGAGATCTGGATTTGAGCTATGCCAGTGCAATGCAAAACAACCTGAATATTTCAGATGGATGGGTCTGGCGAGTCCCTTCCTTCCAGATGTCATTTAAATTTTATGGAGAGGCGTAAGAGAGGTGATTTATGGAGGATGGAAGTCCTAGGAGGAGCAGCCTGTCACACACAATACTCATACTTCGTCCACTGCTCTGAAGTAACGGCAAATTGCACAGATTCCAAGCCAGGAGACAGCAGGGAAACTCTTGAAAACTGGTAGAAAAGCAGAGCTTTTCACTTCTGTTCCAGCCAGCTGGCGATGAATGATGATCATTCCTGCTCAGTGGCCATCCTATAAACGGGCTGGTAGTGTCAGCTCTACCCCTGCACCGTCACAGGGCCAAACCACACCGGGAAATAAGGGGCAATTGCAGCAAAACAGCCAAAACTCAATGAAATCTTAGAGAGGACGTCCCTTGATGCCCACAAATCACTTTTATGGGACGGAGAGGAGCAGCCAAACCTGTGGAACCCTTTACTCCACTCTTAGATTTCCTCCTTCTCCCAGCAAAACAATCATTCCTGCTGGTGTTCATCCAGGCAAGCTCTCCTCCCCCTGAGTCCAGCTAATGAATCCAAACCAAACCCTGCACTTAACAAAGCAAAGCTGCACCTTGCCCTGCTTTGATCCCCCCCAAGACAAACAAAATAAAGCAAGGCTCTGGTCTGCAGTCCTCTGTTTCATCTTCCCCCCCCCGAGGCAAAATGAACTTCAGTCCCACTAAGGATGGGGGCACTGGAAATGCCCTTGGATAAACACTTGGCTTGTCTCAATTACTTGATCTCTGTGTGTTCAGCATTTTACAGGCACATGAGCCAGTCCAGGCTCCCTCTCTCGTTTTTCCCTGCGTGCTGCTTCGCATCTGGTTAAATTCAGGGCAAGTAATCCTTCAATTACAAGCGGAGTTAAAGCTCAGTTGCCGGGAAAATGGTGTGTGAAGTGCCTGTTTACACCTCCAGTGACTGAGGGAACCATTACCATCCATCCAGCTGTCGCAGGCCTTTGTATCATCTGCTCAGGCCATTAGGATTTAATTCTTTTACATGCTATCTACCAGCCACTTACTTGTAGGAACCTGCAATTAAAAGCACCCCGTCAAGCCACGCAGAGCTGGGACAAAATAACACAGAGCCAGCAGTCATTTCAGTGCTGCCCAAAGCAGCAAAAATGTGTTCCAGTGGCTTAACCAGATCCATCAAACCCTTCCAGTTATTCCATCCCTGGAGGATGGAATAACACATCCACTTCCCTCCTCCTTGATCATCACACTCCCAGCACAAGCAGCTGGTGTCAAAACCTCTTCAGAAACAACCCGGTTTTAATTGCTTTACATTTCAATGCTCTCCCTAATTAGAGACATTTTGGAGCTTCCCATAGTCCAAAGCAGGTAAAAGAGATGCAAATTAGGACAAGGTTTACCCAGAAGGCCAGAAAAAACTAATTTAGCCTTAAAGCAAGACAAAAAAGACCTGACTCCAAAGTACCCAACTGTCCTGACATGAGACTTTTTGGAAACCCTCCCAAAGAATCCACGTTTACAGTTTTGCAGGGGCAGTGAGCTGAGTTGGATATTTGCATTTTGACCCTGCATGCCCAGTCTCACTTCTCCTCTGGGAATCCAAAGGCACTCCGGGGAGAAACCCAGTTCCCAACAGTGCATCACAACTGCATTATCAGCTCTAAAAAGAATCGAAAAATAACACTAAAAATACCCCCACAACGTAAGACATTTAACAGACACCTGAAGAATAATCAAATAAAACAATCACCTTCAGTACATGTTGCTTTTCAGGGCATCCACAGAAAATTACTGACTGGGTTGTGTTGATACAGACCTCCCATGGAAAATAAATACCTCAGGAAATGGCAACGTCTAAAGTAGTTTTTAATTCCTATTTCCCCCGAATCCTTACAGCCCTTCCCTCATTTTAGGTATAAAGCACACAAAAAATAAAAGCAGGACACCAAATGTTTGCCCATGTGAATCTGTCAGCCTTTCCCTCCTGTCCATGGCCACTGCTGGACTGCCCACAATTGGATCCTTCCTTCCTGTTGTTTTACCACTCCACCTTCCATCAGCTCCTTTTTTTTCTTCCACACACACCTGTTTTCCTAAAACAAAACTTAAAGCTACACATGAACAGAAAGACATATTTCTTTTTAAAAAAGGCAATTAAGACCTTTCCATCATTATGGTTTATGTAGAAACCACTCAGAATTCGAAAGCAAGGCTGTTGGTTAAACCACCCAACAACTCCAATCCTGCATTTCGAAATGGCAGCCATGGTATAAAAAGTACTTACTGCTGGAATTGTGCTAAGAAAACTTGCACTCTCCTCTAATTTGTGATTTTAGGGTCATTTATAATTATTTTTCTCACATAAAAGAGCCTCTGCCCTTGATGTTTATTGAAGTCAAGTGGGAGGCAGTGGTTAAAGGGAAAAGGCAATCGTTCAAACCATAATTATCTCCTGCACGTGCAAACAAAGGATTTGTTTTTCAACCTCGGTAATTTTACTTAGAAGGCTTTGCAGACCTACAGAACAGCAAGGAGCCAGGAGGAAGGTAAAATCCCTCACTCTTTCGGGAAAGGAGCCACAAAACAATTCATCATTTCGTGCACGCAGGCACAGAAATGACACGGCCATAAAAAGCCCGGGTGGAAAAGTTCAAGGCCATGGGTGTGAAGGCTGCAGGACTGACCAGGAGCCACAGGAGATGGGTTTGCAGCTCTGTCATGACTGCAAAGTGGCTTTGGGCACGCCACCTGTAAACCTTCCCACCGGGATTGCCAACTGAATACAGAACACAGGGGGACAGGATTTTATAGGCACGTTCCCTTCTGAGCTGCAGGAACACGTTACCCGCCTGCCTGTCTCGTCCAACACAAAATCCTGCTTTGGAAACTCAAAACCTGTCCCAAAGCAGGGGCTGCAGACAACGATAAGGAGGGAAAAAGGGATAAAAGCCTGAAAAAAACCCCAGATCATCTTCACATTGGCCAAAGCTCAGCCCCATTCCAAGTCGTTGGGTTTGGACTTGCAAGATTTTATTATTTTTGGTGCTCCAGCGGATTGGCCGCTTGCCCAGCTCGGGATCTGAGGAAAGCCATGTCCCTCCTTCCTGAAAAACGAGCTAACAGAGATCCCATTGATACTCCACTCATCAGCTTTGTAAAGCTAATCATACACAGAGCATAGAACACACACGTGCACTCGCCCAGCCGTTCCCAAGGAAAAGGGAGAAAGTGAGGAAAGAACAGGCAGCATTTGGTTGCTGTGTTGTGCTTCCTACTTCAAGAAGCACTCATAGAGCAGAACTGAGGATTGCCTTTAGGGGAACAGCTTTGAAAGCAAAAGGAATTTTGCAGCATTTCATGATAAGTTCTAAAAATTCCAGCACTTCCCCTAAAAACATACATTTGCCAAAACAGGTAAGTAAAGTCAAGCTCCTGAGTCTAAATTTATGCAACAAATTGTTCAGTGTTGCTCTCCAAAAACACTGTATTCAGATGACTCTTCACAAGGCTTGGGGGGCCACTGTACAGCTAAAACAGCAGAGAAAAGAATCAAACTGCTATCAGGATCCCAAAATCCACAGCCAACTTCAGCCTCCTGATCTCCCTCGGGTGTCAGATCTCCTGTAGCTTCTTTAGGGACAACCTATCCCCCAGGTAAAGGGACACACTGTGAGTATCTGTTGTCAGAAATGTTTAACACAATCTCAGCTTTCCAATGCCCAACAAACAACCGAACTAAATGAGCACATGAAGTGTTTCACTGGCCACTAAGAAGTGCCTCAAAGCAGACACTTGGCTTTTCCAACCCGGTTAATTCTCCCCGTTTGGAAAGCAAAAGCTCAGTTCGTTTAATTGGCCTTTCAATTCCTCCCTACCTCAGTAATTGAGTTGCTCAGGGTGAAATTACAAAGTTGCAGATGAATTAATCCCACCCTGGCCTCTGTTGTGAACTCTCCCCCCAACCCATCCTCCTTGGTGCCCTAATTCCCAGCCTCGGCGCTGCCATTCACGGGACTCTCTGCTGAGCAGACTTAACTTGCTCCATCAGCAGAGAATTAAGTCACTTTTCCCTGATTCAGGCTTCTGCCTCGGGGGGAAGGCAGGGGAAAACATGAGCACCCCTTCCTGCATGGGAAAAGGTGAGCACCCCTTCCTGCAGCAGCACACGGGTACCTGCGACTCGGTGAGAGCTGAAATGACACCCTCACGTCACAGTGACAGCTGCATGAACTGGCATTTCTTGGGCTTTTCTTTAAATTAGATAACATCACTTCTGATATCAACCTACAGAAATGCTTAACTTTTAAGACTGAAAGCTGAACCTGCAGCCAAAGTCAGAACCAAACCCTGCACCATGACCAACCATAGCGGCGACAATCAAGTTGATCGTCTGTGTTCCCCTTCCTCTCCGGTTTCCACAAGTGAAAAAGAAATGATCAAATACACGTGGTGGCAGAATATCAGGAAGGATTTATCATATCAGATAAACCAGGATTTGCTGACAATGAGGAATTTAGCAGACATTAGCAGAAAGTTGTCATTAATTCAGGCTTACCAGATAATAAGTTTAAAAGCTTGCGGTTTAAAATTCTACCATTAAAGCATGAGAGGTAGAAGAAATTGCTTCAGTGGATTTAGACACTGAAGATTCTTTTTTTAATTTCCTACAGAGTATTTTCCTTTTCTACCCTCATCATCCTATCCCATCTCTCATAGATTACAGCCCTGCTACAGCATTTGTTTAATGAAGTTTACACAACATTAGAGGCACTTGATTTAGCTGCCACAGCCACCATCTGTAATTAATCCTCCCAGGAGCCAGAATGCTGCACAGCTTGTTCCTGCAAGCTGGGTTTCTAATGTGCTACAAGCTTATGACCTCCATAATTCTGATTTCCCATCAGTTTTATGCCATCACAACTCCTCTGCATTCATCTGGCCACTCACCCCGGTTGGTGGAGGACAAGACCCACAGGGAAAGGCTGCAAATCAGCTGGATGTTACCAGGAGTCCTTTCTCTCTCTCCTTTCCTTCTGTCTTTCCCAGCCCTTTTCCCAGAGCAAGCTATAAAGCAGCACACAAATAAATTGGCCATTTCTGTGTGTATTGACAAAATCACCTCAGCCTCCCCTTCAGTGTGACGTGAAAAAGCAGGTGAGACGAATTCTACCCCACTGTGCTTCCACAGATTCCACACCAAAACCCAGCCTGCCTGGTTTGTAATGCAAGGAGGCCTGTGCTGAATAAAGAGATGAATTCCTGATTCTGGTCCAAAAGCTGCAATTTAAGGAAAGTATAACGTTCAGGGGGGAAAAAAAGCCAACCATGATTTAAAGATTTCCAGTGATACCAAATAATTCATAGCACATCTCGGGAAATTGTTCCAATGATTTCCTATCCTCACAGTAAAAGTCTCCTTAGTTCCTAAGCTGGATTTATCTAGGTTTCATTTTCTGGCTACTCCATTTTCTTATGGACAGAGCAGGTTTATTTATAATAATTTCTGTTCCCTCTGCAGCCTTCTACAGATTACCCCTTAACTTTCCATTTGAGAACTGATGCAGAGAGAGCTCCAGTCTTTAGTAATGAGGAATCATGACTCTCTCCTGGATCCCTCCATCCTCGTGCATCCTCCCGCATCCCTCCACCAAATGAACAGTGAAAAATCAGATTAATGCTCCCACAGCTGTCACAGCAAAGCCAAATATCCAGCTCATGTAACATTGTTCCTCCTGAACCGTAAGCCCCTAATATTGGGAATTATATCAGCCCTTACCACCTGGGCGTCAACACACCAGGAGCACCCAAAAGGTTTTACAGAATCTCAGAATCCCTGAGGTTGGAAAAGACCTTTAAGATCACTGAGTCCAACCATTCCCCCAGCACTAATAAAGAATGCCCCTGAGTGCCACATCTACACAGCTTTATTAAATTCTTCCAGTTGTTCCCTGGGAGAAGGGACCGATCCCCACCTGGCTCCCCCCTCCTGTCAGGAAGTTGTAGGGAGCAACAAGATCCTCCCTGAGCCTCGTTTTCTCCAGGCTGAGCCCCCCCAGCTCCCTCAGCTGCTCCTCACTGGACTCATGTTCCAGACCCATTCCCAGCTCCCTCCCCTTCCCTGGACACACTCCAGCCCCTCAATGTCTTTCCTGCAGCGAGGGGCCCAAAATTGACCCCAGGATTTGAGGAGCTGCCTCAGCAGTGCCGAGCACAGGGGGACGGTCACTGCCCTGCTCCTGCAGCCACACTATTTCCAATAAAAGCCAGGATGTTTGTACCCTGTATTCAGATACAAATATATATTCGTGGAGGGGTTTTTTGGAAATAATACTTAAGTGTATGGGGTTTTTTCCCCTGGGTCAGAAGGCCTGGAGACCCTGACCATTTCTCCTCTAATCCATCTCTGCCTGCAGCCAGTTCTTTGGGAACAGAAACAAAAACGTGCAAGTGGCCCTGGCCTCCGGGGCAAGATCAGAAGGAAGGAGTGCTTTTGTGGTAGGTTCCCGAGCTGAACTATTATGCCTTCCCAAAGGAGTCATGTGCAAACATGTTTATTGACTCCACACCATAAATCACTGCTTTCCAAAGCAAAGCCAGCTTTGCATTTCCAGTGCTCCAATTTGGCTGGGACAAACAAGGAGGAGCAAGCCCTGAGCTTCTGAACCTCTCCACACAGAGTGTTCACTTAAATGAGATTTCCTCTCCTTAGGGCTGGAAGGTGTGTCCTGCTCCGAGGAAATCACGATGGAGTTAAAAAGAAACTTTCAAAGGGAGATAACAAAATGGAGCATCTCTGCCCTCAGCAACTTTTACTAATAATTACTATTGTGTGTTACAGAGCTTGGGAGGCCCAGAGGGGCTCAGGGTCCCCTCAGTCCCTGCACAAACAAGTGCCAGCCCGTGATTGTCACAGAGATAACCTCCAGCTGGGAGCAGAAAGGCCAGTTGAGCTGGGAGAGGAGCTGGGACTTTGCTCGGCTGCTGGGAGGGGGTGTCAGTGACAGATCCAAGGCACAGCACGAGCATTCGCTTCTCTCCCAGACAGCCTCAGCTACAACCACAGCAAAGCTAACAGGTTTATCAGACCCGGTCTAAAAACTGAACCAAAAAACTTCGAAAGAAATACACAACATTTGGAAAACAAAATGCACAGCCTCCTTTGTTTGCTAAATTCTGTAGGGTTTGGTTGGGTTTTCTTTAATGCTGTTCCAAGGAACTACCCAGAACGCTGCGTTTACCAACACCCACACGTCAGTGCGCACGAAATAAACAGCAAAACATCATCTGGCAGAAAATAAATCTCCGGGAAACCTAAGGGCACAAAAATACAACCAACCACTGTCTTGATCAGCTTCCAAGTTGTTGTTCTTTTTTAAAGGGCGCGCACACCTTCCTCAAAAGCTTGGCACAGGAGGTGCACACCTGCTTTTAACACTTCAAAGGTTCAGGGCAGGTGCCCTTTTGTTGCTCAGTCTTCTCCTACAGGACTTACACTCTGGCCTTCACTGAAGGTGTGAAGTCCACAGGTAACAGTGGAAAGGCTTTTTCCTTCCCTCAGTCTGTGACAAAATCGGGAACAGGCTCCTGGAAGCACAGCTGTTTAAAAGTGCAGTGCAAAAAATGATGATGCCTGCAGGAACTTTTATTTATTCATGTACCTGCTCACACGAAAACGGAAAATAGGAAAAAGAGAATGGGAGAAGGGAAAGATCCCAGGAACTTCCCTCTAGAAAAAAAGCCCTTGTCACTGATGAATTTTTACTTTCTGTGTTAAGGATAGCAAAAGACTCCAGCACACCAGTCCCACTGCACTGCTCTCATTTCGTGTGGACAACGTGGTCAATAAAGTACCAACTGGAACACAAGGAGGCCAAAAGCTCATGAGAAAATCCTCTGGAAGTCTCTATAAAATGATTAAGAGAGAGGGGAAATGAAGGAGAAGGGATACAGTTTTCTTTGGAATCCTAAAACACCATTTTCCAATTCCTTCAGGCACGTGGGGATCGTTACCTTCCTAGAGACCAAAGTGACTGTGCCAAGCAAAAAATAAACCACAGTCAAGGACCTCATTTGACTTCTCAGCAGCCACAGCAACTGCCTTGCCAGGGAACAGAGACATGAACATAAAGCACAGCCGGGAGCTGCTCCCAGGGAAGCCAGAGGCAAAGTGTGGATGGATTTCCAACACTCCAAGTGCCTGGGGAGGTCCGGATAAGCACATTTGATTAGGTAAGAGTAACCCCACTGAAACTACTGCTCCAGCATTAATGCAGAGTGTGGGGTAACTCACATCCCAGCACGCTGCTGTAGGTCATGGATGGTCCCAAAAAAGGCAGAGGGGGAACACCAAAAGCCCACAAGTCTCCCTCTACACACAATCCCCAACAGCCCCCACCTAACACAAGTGTTGGTGCTGCTGTGTCTGGCTTAACCTCAACCTTCAGACACCCTGAAAAACACAATGTCCCAAGCTGTTCCCACCACCCCTCACTTTAACCTGGCCCACAAAAGTGGTTCATAAGCACAAGAGTAACACAGGCAACTGCCATTTCCAACCGGGATAGCCGAGGATTAAGGTGCCTGAAGATGGCCAAGGGAAGGGAATCTCATCTGCTTGAGCACATTCCTCAAAGCCAGATGCCTCTGTAAACACCCAGATCCAATGCCAAATCAGTTCTTTACGTGTGCACGCAGGGGTTTGGCTCACAGGAGCCAGAACTTCACCTGTAGCACTAAGATGAGGTAAGAAAATGAGACAGAGCAGCAGCTGAGTTTACTCCACATCTCCTGCAAAGGGGAGTTAAAGGTAAATCCGTGCTCTCCCTGGAAAACACCAGTTGGTAAACCAGTGTCTGCAGCCCTTCCTCATGCATTAAATGAGCTCAGTGACCAACGCAGTGCCAGGGTCAAGTGCTCAGCTGGTAAAATGCCCGGCTCCACTGACATCAAAGCAGCTCCAGCACTTACAGTAGCTCGGGGCTCAAGGAATGTGGGCTCCCCAAATAGAAAGGTGCTGATCTGTGTTTCCATAAGTGACTCTGGCCTCACCTCCGCTTTCTCTGCAACGCTGCAAACTGGCAAGCCTACAAACCCCACCTAAATCACTCGGGCATCGCTTTCCGGAGGCTGAAAGATTAAGCACGAGATCCGTTCTCCGTGCCAGCACGAGGGAGGATATTCCTCATTTTTGTGACCTGCCCAACGCTCCTCACACAGCCCTGCTCTGTCACTCCACACAGATGCTGCTGTCAACACCATCTCAGGGAGGCTTCCAAACACGAATCCCAGCAGATCACAGCTTTCCTGCTTCCACATCAGCACAGCCGAGGGTCTGAGCGTGAGCTGAAACGCGGCTCTGTTGTTTCAGATGTCACTGCTGACTGATGTGGTTTCAGTGACACTTATGGCACTCTAATGATATTAAATATCTAAAGCCTTCAAAATACTGGTGTAATCATCTAAAGGGGGAAAGGCTCAATTACCAAGGTTATTTTCCCTCTATTTCATCAAACAGCCGCTCAGAGGTTGTTGTACAAGACGTGATGGATTTAACCAGATGCTCCCATCACTTCTGCTGCAGTGCTCGAAAAAAACAGCCTCTATAAATACACTGAAAACCCAATGAATTACAGAAGCATGAAATGACTTCAGTAGAGGTTAAAAACACTCTGGCATCACGCAGAATGCACTAAAAATATTAAGTCTAGAGACCTCACTGCGCCTCTCACACAGGACTGCTGCTGATTTTAAGAAGGAGGTTGCTCGGGGAAGCTGCCAGATGAGGAATTATCATCCCCCCAGCCCCAACATGTGGATTTAGCAGCTATTTGCAGAGGTTAACGAAGGCATCTGTGTAAACAGGACGCCGAGGAAAAGATATGACCTTGAAGATCGGATCAGCCCCCCGGCTGGTACCTGCAGAACAAAACCCATGTTCCCACGCAAGACTAAAAGGAGGGAAATGATCAGATATTAACGAACAGCTGCGGGGTCCCCTGTGCTGGATTTTAATCCTGCACATTCTTAACAAAGCCACGGGCTCAAAAGCATCAAGAACTGCTTGCTGATACCTTGCTGACAAGCAGTGAAAGCCCAGCAGAAACGTTCTGTGTAGAAAGCACCACTCCCAGTTTACTTTTGACACTAACGGTTCCTATTATTATTAGGGAAATGAGCATCATGTTAATAATTCAAAAAGTGGTGCTGAGAGGGCTCCACATCACAAATCAATGCTCCTGGCAGCCTGGACACAGCAGGTACCCACAGCCAGATTTCACGAGATAGAAATGCCAAGTGGATAAAAGGACAAGGAAAAGCATCACAACTGCACAGCCCACTCCTAAGATGCAAAAAATATCATGGATGACGCCTTCTCCTAGGGAATTCAAGAGGCTTGCCTCTGATCTCACAGATATTTCTCTGCCTGAAGCGAGAAGGAGAACTGACACTCTTATATCTTGTGAGCTTAGATCTTCTCCCACAGAATGAGGTCAGAGGAGATGGATGGATCCGTGGCAACTCCAGCACACTCCTCTCCAAAGAGTGAGGAGATCCAGAGGTCTCACCACTCTCCCAAAGCCAGCAAATCCCTCTGAAACTGCCTGGAAAGGATCCTACGACTAAGAGAAACCCTGTGCTGCACAGTTCCAAAGCAGGACATACACAGGGTTGTTAAGCCACATCACCTTCCAAACGAAACAGTGGATCAGTGTCATCTTAATTAACTCTGCTCAGAAGAATCAAAGTATTAAGGCAAATTCATGGAAAACAGACTTGAGAACTATTCCTTATGTCACTTAATGGAAGCACACGATTCATTTTTAGTTTGGGAGGTTTCCACATAATGGCAGATGGAGGCACTTTTAGATTCCCCTTCCATAAGCACGGTGATCCCACATTTTCACTGGGAAATTGAGATAGAAAGGAGTAGATGCAATCTTTTAAGTGCTTCCTATTTAAAACCAGACCTATGGAACACTTAAAATTCCGATTCTCAAAACAACAACAGAAAAAATAATCCCTTGCAATAAAAATGTCCCAGGTCACTCTTACTCTGAGAATGCCACAGTAAACTAACTTCTTATGTACAACAGAAGATCAGGCTTTTCGCATATGTAGAGGAATCTATAAAGCTGCAAAAAAAATGTGGAGAGAAATTGCTAACAAGTTTGCTCATGTTTTCCCCTGAAACCACTTTTCCAGGCTCAGAGGATGAAAGGATTTACTGCACCCCCTAACTGAGCACTGGCTCTCGGCGTGTCAGTAGTGACGACTCTGCCTCCACCCCAAGTTCCCTATCTTTGCCATCTCACTGCAAGACCCCGACTTTCAGCTCCTGTCCACATCCCTGAAAACACATAAAGCAGGTTGGGAAACTACTCTTCTGTTTTGTTTTGAGGAATGAAACATCCGGCTTAAAATTATTCAAATTAATCCGGGAAGGAATCGCGCTCGAGATTTATCCTTTGGGGGAGGAGGGAGAGGTTATTTCCCCTCGCTGATCCTCTGAAACACAGAGCCCAGGACTCTCCTTTAGCTGCAGCATGGCAGCTGGGAACACAAAGATGCTCTGGCTGCTGAGCTCCCGGGGTTCATGAGAGGACTCGTTACGGGATGATCCTGGAGCCGCTGCGGTGATTACAAAACCCGGTGTTTTATCCTAACGGGGCTCCTTAATCTACGGCTCAACAATAAACCACAGCAGCAGGAGAACTACAGCAGCCTCCCAACAGAAGTTTGCTGCCTGCATTCCCACCGGGAGCTGTTTAATATGCCTGGCAGAAATACCAGCATCCCGGCACCATAAACTTCTGAGCCCCACGCGGCTCTTGGCAGCCACTTCCTGACAGGTCCGAGTGCTGACCTGAAATCAATGCTCCCATCTGGGAAAGCTTCAGATTTGGGATTTTTTGTGTTCCTGAAAGGAATATCTTGGGCTCCTTGTGAATTCGGCAGTTAGAACAGCACCAACTGGAGAGCTGATGTTTGCTCAACAGGCTCAGGGAATGATTTATTCTGGACAACACTGAATCGATTATTTTAACTATAACCGCATTTCTGATGGGGACAGGAGTTACTTAAGGAGAAGAAAAAAAAAAGGGGGAAAAAATGCAGTGAAACCAACCTGGAAGATGATAAATTCCACATGGGACCGCTGTCCAGACACCAGTGCCTAAGGTTTATGACGGATTAGAACACTAATAATCTATTCCAAAAGCCTGAGGAGACATACAGTTCCTCGGAATTTCTTCACCCAAGATGTTTCGAGAATGAAGAACAAGGTCTCAAACACACCTTGGGCTGGCAAATGTGCCAGCACTAGTACAGAGCAAAGTGCCCAATTTCCAGGCAATGCCAACAAGAGTTGGGAATCCATCTTCCTCAGTTATCTTAGCTATTTTCCTTTTCTTCACATCATTTCTGGTTTTACCTATTAGATCCAATCAAACAGTCACAAACAACTCAGATTCCCCACCAGGAGACATCAGTAACACAACCATCCTGTATTCACATATCCAGAAGAAATCCATGTGTAAAGAACCTGCTGTCTCACAGGGACTGGAAGTGCATTATATGCTTTTTCCACTGGCAAAACCTGATTTCTATAATTTTTCTTATCAATTCATCAGACATCACAGCCCCTCCTCTAAGGAGAAAATGCAAACGGGAATCCTGATCAAGGTTTTGAAAGGGTTGAGGAAAGGGAAGGAATGAGGAAGTGACCAGGCAAAGGAAGAAGAGATTTTGCATGATAGGGATTTACAAAGAAAAAGACAAATTACAAGTTATTATTTCCTAAGAAAGCTCTTCAAATGCACCCTGAAAGACGGAAGGCACAATGACCTGTGAAATTTCTAAACGCTGTGTAATTGTGAAATTGTCGTCCTGGTGAATGAATCCGTGAGGAGCCCAACATCTCCTGCCAAGGCTCTGGCACATGGCTCCTCTAACTGGGGCATTAAATGTTAATCATCTACTTAAGTCAGCGCTCGTGGCTGAACAGCCACCATCCGGGGACTCACTGGAACGGAAAATGTGGAACAGGGCAGCCCTTGTAAAGACCCTGATCTCCAAATAAAGCCCATGCCAGATCACCTCCCATGACACAGGGGAGATTAAAGCACCAGTCTTTCACCAGCCAGGATGGAGGACAGAGAGGGAAGACCCCTGGAGCAGAACACTACAGCCATCAGACACTCCCACCTCCAAGGAAAAGTCCTTGTGGACAGCAGCGAGTCTCCAATTAAAGCTCAAAAAGCCCCACAACCCCAAGAGTTGCCTCTTGGAGTTTATCAATTTTTCCACTTACCTTTTGTGCCATCCAAAGCAAAGAGGAGCTGTTTCAGAACCTCTTCTTGCCAAAAACACTATGTGTGACTGCCTGGGAAGAGCATCCCATGGATTCTGGGGCCAAACGCTGTTCTTAAACACACACAGATGACTGAGAAGGACCGTGACTTTACTGCTGGGCCCTGGAGTGGCAGAATATGATATCCAAAAAAAGGAAGGAAAAGGAACAATTTCTGACCAGGGAGTGTGCTGTGAGAAACCACAGAGACCACAAGGGTTGAAGAGGAGGGAAGTGGATGATAAATTCAGTGTATTTGCAGCCCGCTGGGCGAGCAGGGCAGAGAAACACCCTCGGGGTAAGCCGAGACACACTGGCTTTGTGCTTCAGCAGCACCAGGGTAAGTTAAGGCACAGTGCTTGATGCAGGAAAATCTGCCTCATCCCTACTTGGAAAGGGACACAGCTGCTCCCAGGGAGCAGCACCTGGAGACACCAGGAGTGTGCCCAGCCGGTGCCACTCGTGCTCCCAGACACACAGAGCTGGTGCTGCATCAATGTATCTCTCACCACTTGTGTCCATCGCTGTTTGCTCCCGGGAAATGTGGCAAGGAAGAGCCCTTCCTCAGGGGTATGTACTGCATCAAACCCTGTCTGCTGTGATATATAACATAATTAATCCTCCAGTTTTTACTGCATGTCATCGGTGTTCACCGGGTCCAAGCTGCTGCAAGGAAAGGTGTGATAATTCCAGAACATCCCACCTCCCAGCTACGCTGTGCTCCGGGTCCTTACCACATGAGGGATCGTTTTCTCAGACCAGAAAGTGACATTTAGAACCACAAAGACGAAAAAGAAAGATTACTTCATATTAAAACCAACTCTTTTACTGATCAAGGGGCAAGAATCCACCCGTGGGAGAAAAAAATCCTTACCTTGCCCCTGAGTTCCTTTTACCTGGTCCCACGAAATCGAGAGCCCGCCCCCATTCCTCTACATCTCACTGCTGTTTCCAAGCAAAACAAAGAAAGAACACACGTGCAGCACACGCTTGGTTCAAAAAGCACTTTTATTTTGGAGCCTCAGTTGATCCCAGCTTTCTGAAACCCGTGAGCAGAAGAGATTTGCTGCATGAGAAGCATCTCATTATTATATTAATAAACCTTAACTGCACAGCATTTGTGTACACCAAGAGGATGTAGCCCCAGGCTAAACAGTGGCATTCAAATCACGTTATTTAAAAACAAAAGCATCTTGACCGTTGTAAGAGTGAACAAGCAAACCTTTCAACTGAAATCTTCACTTCTGATCTCATTTTTCAGTAGTAACTTGTTACTCCTTCTAAAGAAATTGAAATGAAGCTCATTTTCCACTGCTAATTTGAAATGTTCCCTACCCAGAAGTGCTCTGCACCTGCTAACATTTATTTTACATAGTCACTAAATTTATTCAGAGTAGAAGCTATCTGCAGTGGGAGACTTAAAAACTGGGGGAAAAAACCCATCATTTTTTATTTATTACCTTTCCCCTCTCATTTCTGTCCAGCACAAGCTATAGGTGGAAATGGAAATTTGATTTAAAAAGCATCAAATCAGGCTTGCTTTAAACTTCTGACAACTAAATGTACACAGGTAACCACGAGATGTTACCGAATTTATCAGATTTAAAGGGACACTTGAATGAATAAGGATGTGCAGTCGGTCACATCAGATACTTCAAACTGGTTTATTGTCACTGATATGAGCTAAATAAGCCAAATGACTTAAAAAACAGCTCTGAAGCCGAGCAAGCAGCTGCCTCACACTTTGTGGATTAAGTCAGGGCTTTTTATTCTGTTCATAATTTTCATTCCAACCCCAAGATTAAAAACATTTCCTTTCAGAAAAGCTTCTTTAGTGCTTTATAGTGTTAAAAAAAAAAGCCATATTTGTGTCTCAGAAAACTTCCAAAAGAATATGTCAGTGCAGAAATTTATCCTTATGTGCATTACCAGCAGCTGGTGCCATAGGCAACATCCATGTTTTAACAAGGACAAAATGAAAGTGTCCTGGAGGTTGCTCAGCTGGACTTTTTCAAGTGTCTACCAGCCACCAGGTCATTTATCAAGTCACACTTGCCATTTAAGCCACCTTAATTCACAGCCCTGTGTTCCGCTCCCCTTTTCCCAGGGCTGAAAACTCTCCCTGGCACAAGCCAGCTGTGGATTTGATCAACACCTCCCACACACCCTGACTTTCGGAGAGGCACAAATGGGCCCTTCAGCTAAGAAAAAATACCGTGTATTTTCTTCCTTGCTAAGTAAAGGAAGCTGCTGTGCTGGTTGGGTGGATCTGAAAACTCCCTCAAAGGTGAAGCCAGAGGGAGGAACACCAACCACCTCCACACAGGCGGAAATCACACCCAGAGAAGGTGTTTTTCCTCAGAGGAAAGCCATGAACACAAGCTGACCCTGGACGCACGAGGAGCCAAGTCAGTCAAACAAGATGCAGAACTTTTGCAGCGTTAACAGTTTGAGCAACTCTGCAGTGCCTGCACCACTACACTTAAATGTCTGATTTATGCACCAAGGATTTTCCAAGGGACTTCAGAGACCTCTGCGGCAAACGGCATTCCTACAAAAACCCAGGAACACAGCAGAAACACAGCATGGCCTGGGTTGGAAGGGACCTTAAAGATCATGCAGTCCCACCCCCTGCCACAGGCAGGGACACCTGCCACTAGCCCAGGATGCTCCAAGCCCCATCCAACCTGGCCTTGGACACTTCCAGGGATGGGGCAGCCACAGCTTCTCCAGGCAACCTGTGCCAGGGCCTCACCAACCTCACAAGGAAGAATTGCTTCCTAATATCCCATCTAATCCTGCCCTGTCAGCGTGAAGCCATTTCCCCCTGTCCTGTCACTCCAGGCTCTTGTAAAATGTCCCTCCTCATCTTTCTTTTAGGCTCCCTTCAGGCCACAATTAGGTCACACTGAAGCCTTCTCTTCCCCAGGCTGAACACTCCCAATTTTCTCAGCCTTTCCTCGCAGGAGAGCTGCTCCATCCCTCTAATCTTGGTGGCCTCCTCTGCACGAAAACATGGAGAAAAATCCTGGCTAAGAGGAGACACTGAAAGGAAGCAGTGTTTCTAACCATGGTTTAAAACACCAAAGAAGTTGCTACAGGTTCCTCTTGGAGGTTGTGACCAGCTCCGTGAGTGCCATAGGTGTCCTGTATCACCTTCCTGTCTGCCCCCAGGTTTACTGCAGAGCAGCCCTCTTGGGCTGAAGACAACTACTGCAGTCATTTATTAATAACACACAATAACCTCACTAAATACAGCGATAAACACCAACTCAAGGATACTGAGAGCAAGTTTTTTCAAACAGGAATGACCTAACCTAGAATATAACCTCAGTCCTTACGTACAAATGATACTAGAGACACCCACAGCAGCATTTCAAACACACAGCAGCAGTGAAAGAAAGAGCAGAGAAAAAAAAAAACCCTGAAACATCAGAAAAACACAAAAGGGAATAAACATCTTTGGTAATGAGGGACATGAACCCCTCACTTGCCAACCCAGCAATGCTCAGCAGGAAGAGTCCTGCCATCCAGTTCACTCCAGCTGGAATCTTTAAACAGTCCAGTGGCTGTCAAGACCTTCCACTGTACATCATTAAAGGGAGCAAACACATTTAGCCTGCTTCAACTTCCTCCCAGTCCACCCACCAAAAACACTCGCCTCCAGCAATTCCCCTCTTGGGAGCAGAACAACTTCCAAGCCCCCAAGTCCACACTGGAAGGGCAAAGGGCAAACCCCTGCCACCAGCTGTTTCCACAGTGCCCAGAGGCCGTGTGTCACACATGCAGAGCACACAGCCCGTCTTGCTCCAAGAGAAATAGAACCCCAGACAGCTGCTGCCTCCCTGCCTGTGCTAACAAATCCCTGAGCCAGCCTGCTGTGGGACTGGAGGCAGGTCCAGAAGCATTCCAGAGACACAAAGTTGCTCAGCCGTTTCCTTTTAGCCAGAAGTACCCGAGCAAGGCAGACCAGTGTTACAGAGCAAAACACTGCTCATAAATTCTTAAAAACTGTGATTCTCGTACAAAGTCGTTCGTGGGTTATGTACACGCAAAGAGAGACACCAGAAAAGGAAAGATGTTGGGTTCATAAAGGAGAGACTCACCTTTATGCACAGGGCTCACTGTGACCAAGCTGAGAGGAAAAGGTGTTGAGCTGTTGTCATTAATTCAGGGAAAGAAACACACATCCTGGCACTACATTTTACAAAGCATCACCTCCATCGTGCCTAGGACTGGATATCTGTCACTCACATGGCTTCCAAGAACCTGGAAATGTCCCACATCACATCTTTTCACACGCTGGCCAAAGGAGCCCCAGATAGACACAGGCAGTAGTTACTCCCCTGCTGTTTTCCAGCAGACTGACAGAGCTGTGACCTGCACCCCAGTTGCAGGGGTGACAAAAATCAAGGACTAGACTCAAGTTCAACAGCACCTTCTCAAACCTTTCCCCGGCAAAACACGTGTGAGCTTTTACCTACCTCAAATAAGAGGCCGTGGTAGACGCAGGCACCTGAGGGAGCAAAGGAAAATAAAACAGGTTAGAAACCAGTGACAGCAGCACATTCCCCAGTGAACCTGCTCTGGCACAGCACAAGCAGCGCTGAGCAGCCACCTCTAGCCATGCACTCGCCAGCCACGAGGAAAATGCAGTTTGGGGCCAGCTGGGCAACCCCTGGGTAAGCGACAGGCTCAAGAGAGGCACAGACAGGGCACATACAAAAGGGGAGGCTGCCAAAATAATGGTGAGAAGAGCCAGCCCGAATTGCCACTCCTAAATCACTCCTCCATGCACAACAGGACAAGCTCACAGGGGCTCCTCTTGCTTCAGATTTCCCTGTCCTCGCTGCTGGCTGAGAGAAAGGTTCTCCGAGCCAGGGAGAGAGACAGGCGCCCATCCAAGCACACTTTGCATATTCTACTTCAATAATCACATAAAAGGGTAGGAAATAAAACCAGGAATGAGATGAATGACAGCTCTTCCATTGATTTGCTGGGAAAACAGTTGTTCTTGAACAACTACACAGATCTGCCTCCTGAAAACGTGACATGAATGTGTAACCAGAAGCAGCCCAAGAAACTCGGAGATGAAAAGGAAAGAGAACGCGGGAAAGGCTGCCTTGAGGGACCCCCCGGAGAAGTAAGAATTTCCTTGTCAAAGAATGTTGTTTCCCAAGAAATGCATATCAGACAAATCTGTACAGAAAACCTGGGAGCTAACACTGCTTCGAACCAAAAGCTCTTCCTTCGAGCCCGTCTTCAGCTCAGCTGCAAGAGACCACGGAGGCACCATTGGGAATTATTTTCCCTTGCCAAGATGAGCCACAAGAGCCCAATCATGTGCCTCTCAAATTCAGCAGATAGCTTTCCTTTCAGCAAGAGAGGATAATTTCAAGGTTCATCGTGCAGCTGCACCTCAAAATCCAGTGCAAAACACAAGGTCACATATTGTTGGGAGGCACGTGGGGACAAAAAGCCACGAACAACTTAATACCAGTTGGTCAAAACCAGCACAACTCACACGTTTTACCCCCCGTGGGCTGGCTGCTATTTTTTTTTTTAGCTCACTCACAGCTATAGTTCCTTAAAAGTATCAGTGTGCTCATCCCCTCCGGGGCCAGAGCACAGAATAAGGACTATACAGGACTAGAAAGCAAACTCACAAAGTTTGCCTCACTGCCTTCTCTAAAGAGGGCAGAGACATTTTTCCCTCCCTCACAAGTTACCAAGGGGGGACACTAAGATACAACCCAACTTTGCAGGACTTGGAAAATCCTTTAAATACCTCTGACTTTTATTCCCAACCGTGAGCAAGCCAAGGACATGACACACGCATCGAGCAACTCTCGTTACAGCGCCCTCATTTTCCACGCAACCCCCAGTCCCCAGGGTGATCGACACCTGTTGCAAATCACAAAACGTTCCTGCAAATGATGGTTCTGCCTCGCACACACCCTGAAGCAGCTTTTGAGTGGCAGCATCGCATAACCTTGTCCTTGCCACAGCTCTGTCCAGAACACCACGAAGACACCGACGCCTGGTGTCCCCCCCGAGCACCCTCGCAGCGACATCCACCCACAGCAAGTTGCATTCAGCCGAATTCAACTGAATCCCATTCAGATGAATCCTCCCTAAAGCACGGGAAGGCGGGCGGCCGGTGCCCGCTCCCCGCGGCTCCCCTCACGCACCCCAGGCAATGCCCAGCTCCCACCACAGCATTCCCGAGCCCTGCCCACGGACACCGGCACCCGTGGGGCGTGTGAGGGCTGCGGGCCGGCTCTGTGCCCCCTCCCGCACGGGCACGGGGTGGTTTCTGTGGGTTCGGACAACCGAAGCCCTCACCAGCCGCTTGTGGGGTAACAAGCCCCCTCACCTGGGCATTGGCTCCCTGCTGTCCTGCGCTGCCTTCCCGCCCGGCGTGAGGGGCAGCCCCGCGACGGCCGAGGCGGGACACGCTCCTCCATCCCCGGCGCTCCACGGCCGCTCCCGGGCACCCACCGGCGGGGAAGAGCCGCGGGAAGGGCCGGGCGCGGGCACCGCCTCGCCCCGGTGCCCCTCACCTCGCCTGAGGAGAGGCCGCCAAAATGGCGTGGGGCGGAGGCGGACCCCCCGCCCGGGCCGGGGCCGGGGAGCGGGGATGGAGGGAGGCGGGGAAAGCCCACCCGAACCCCGCGGGAAACGGCGGGCCGGGAGCTGGGTGTCTCCTCAGGGACAATCCCGCGGGACGGGGACGCGCCCGGCGCTACGACTCACCTGAGGAGGAGGCGGCGGCGGCGGCCAGCGCAGCGCCGAGGAGGCTCAGCGTGGCCCAGGCGGCGCTCGGGGCGCCCATGGCCCCGCGGCGGCAGCAGCGCAGCGGGCTCTGCCCGCCCGCCCCTCGGCAGGTGCCGGGGCAGCGCCTCGGCCCCCGCCCCGCCGCCAAACTTTGCCCGCAGACAAAGCGGCAGCTCCGCGCCGCAGCCCGCCCGCCCCCCGCCCCGCCCCGGGCAGCGCGGCGCCCTCCTTCCTCCTCCCGGCACCGGGGGAGCTTCTCCTCCTCCTCCTTCCTCCTCCCGGCACCGGGGGAGCTTCTCCTCCTCCTCCTTCCTCCTCCCGGCACCGGGGGAGCTTCTCCTTCTCCTCCTCCTCCTTCCTCCTCCCGGCACCGGGGGAGCTTCTCCTTCTCCTCCTCCTCTTTCCTCCTCCCGGCACCGGGGGAGCTTCTCCTCCTCCTTCTTCTCCTCCTCCTCCTCCCGGCACCGGGGGAGCCTCTTCTCCTCCTGCTCCTCCTCCTCGACACCTTGGGCAGGGGAGCCGCGGGAGCCTCTCCTCCTCCTCCCCCGCACCTTGCGCGGGGGGACCAGGGGAGCCTCTCCTCATACTCCTCCTCCTCCTCTTTCTCCTTCTCCTCGGTAGCTCCCTGGGGATGAAACGGCCCCCAGCGATCCCACAACCTGTCCCAGCCGCAGCAGCACCGGGAATAGGCAAAGCAAGCGTGTTTGTGTTGGACCTGACCCCGCTGCCTTTAGCCCGGCTCGCACAATGATGCCTGGGAAAGGTCACCCTCTCCCCGTGGGTTTGAAGCTGGTCAGTAGTTGTGTTTGGGTGTCTGTCAGTTTTGTTTGTATTATTGTAACAAGAAGTACAACAAAGGAGCAGGGGCTGTTTAGGGAAACTACGGTACTTTTGTCACTGCCTTGTCCATTTCTTCCTGCCGTGTCACCTCCTTTCCTCTGCCTTTCTAGTGCAAATCCATGGAATAGATGAAGACTCCAACATTGGCAATCACAAATCAAGCACTCAAACTAAGAAAAACGACCAAAGCCCAAGCTAAACTGTTCCACTTGCAACGTTTTCTTGCTTTAAGCACCTCAACACACATACGGTGCCACGTCCACTCATGAAAAACTCCCTCTCTCACCCCTCCAGCACTGCACACCCAACAGAAGATACTGGAGCCAACTTTTCCAAATGAAAACTGGGCTCCTTTAAGTCTGAGGATAAAGAAAACCAGACCCACATTGGAAGTCACAGCCATTAAACTGCTACGAGCCAAAGCCTCAACCTGAAAGGAACTAAAAAAGTGAGCTTAGTTTTACCAGTCCATGAATGAAATCATCTTTTTTTTCCCAGCTAATTTCAGTGTTCCTGTTTCATAGCAGTATCCCAATTCCCACATAGCAGTCAGTTGTACAGAGCTGGGCTGCTGCTGCCTTCATCTCCTGATTAAATGCAACGATGGCAGCCCAATTTGATAATAATTCCTCGTGGTAGTTCCATCTGTTCAGTTCTGATTCACTTCCTAATGAACACTACCATCTTGAACTCCAAGCTGGAGGTCAGATTTCCTTTTTTTTTTTTTTTTTCAGGATTGCATGCCTTTAATCACCATGTTGGAATTCCAGCAACAAATGTGAGATGCAAAATGTGCAGCTTGGCACGGCTCCAAGATCCAAGCAGCGATTTGCATGATGAGTTTCTCAAGTTAATACTCATTAGCTATTAGCAGGAGGTTGTTCTTTATAAAAATAGGAGCAGGGAGACATAACAACTATCTCTGCACGCACCAGCACTATACAAACAAGTGTTTCATGTTCCTTTCAGATACGGCAGAAATGATGAAAGGAAGAAATGCACAGGCCCTTATTCCCTTCTAACTCCTCAAGCGAAACTCAGGACAACTTGATCAAACTCAAAGGAGCACCAGCAAGGGACAACGGGTGGAAATAGTAAAAGCCAAGTACAGAGAGGGTTCATTAACTTATTAATGTGTAAAATCCATCTTTCGATCATTCCAAGTGCCACAGCCCTGTCCAGCCCTGCCAGTGACCCAAACAATATGTCACTGCAGAGTCCCTGCATACAGTAGTATTTTAACTTAACCCAGCATCCTCCAGTACCTGGCAGTTTGGGAAGACTGGAGTTTTCCTCGTTTTCCAAGTAGCCTTGGAGCTGACACTGACCAACGGTGCTGCAGGACATAAATGTCATCATATTTAATCACTCGGAATGCCCAGCTCAGCACTAAAAACATCTCACCCCTGCTAGTTTTGGATGTGGCATTTGTAACATCCCCGCCCTCCTCTTCCAACCTCACCTCCGTGGCAGAACTCACAGCAAAAGCCTCGTGAACTCAGTTTGACCTACAGAGATCCCAAGTTTTTTGGAGTGCAATGAATTCCCGTACAAGTCCAGGTTGAGGCTGTGTCAGCCTAAACCCTGCATTCCCCAGAGCTGCCCACGTGCTTCCAGGACAATTTCTTCCTTGTTTGGGCAAATGTTTCTGTGTGCTCTCGTCATGAATCCCAGCTCATCTCCTGCTCCTCTCCTCAGTTAAATAACAGCAGCTCCAGATAAAAAAAAATTTAAAAGCCACTGTACATTATCTGCATTACAAAGGCACTGCAGCATTCCCTTTTTTGATAAAATTTTTCTAGAACTGTGATTTCTAGAAGCCAGCAATGTACAACACTGTTTCAGTACCACACAGACCAGGGGCATTATCCCTTTAGCATTTAGCAGCACGTATTCAGAACTACACCCGAAAACTTGCAGAGTTCATGAGCTACTTCTCTTGCTGCCCTGACTTCTAGAGAGCCAGATTTACAGTATTCCCACAGTATTCGAATTTTCCAAGTGCAGATCTCTGCAGGAACTTTGTTATTCCACACACTTTTATTCTTTGAGAGCACACTCAGCAGTCTGAGAGCTTCCGATTTAAGCTCACCCGCATATTTATGCTCGAGCATCACTTTCTTAAATCCACCAAAAAGGGCAGGTCTTTTTCCATAGTGGATATTAAAGCCTTGGAAATTAGCCAAAAGAACAGAGAAGAGAGCAAGAAACCTATGCAAATGATATCACAAGGTTTGCTCCTCCACACCAAGAGGTAACTCACCTTCACACTGCTCCTCTGGGGTCACAAACAGCACATATCCACTGTAATGCCTCATAATATCCCTTATATGTGTAATCCCTTAGTAATAAAGACACTCCTGGCTTACACACAGGCACAAAACGTGATCTTCAGGGTGAAACAGCCTTCCTGTAAAACAGTGTCCTACCTTTTGCTAAAATTCAGAATGCTGATCACCTGCTGGTGATCCAGCTGGGATGCACCAAGAGCCAAGGTCCCGAAGCACATCCCTGTGGCTTCACGTTTCCTGCTCGTCCTCAGCACAAATTCCAAGCAGGAAAAAGGTGGCAGGATCAGGGATGTACTTGCAGAGGATGCTGTACACGAGCTAATGAAGGGAGACAGGCTGTAGATGAGGAGCTTATGCAACATGATTAATTTTCTTTTCACTAGAAAAAAAACATCCAGATAAAACTTGTCAGAAGTAATCAAGCCTTTTGTGCAGGCTGATTAAGTGACTACCTTTGCTCATGGACTAGACCTGCCAGCACACAACCACTAGTTACCTGTACAATCAATTATTTAAAGCACAGGGTAAAGGGGAAAAACTCCACAAATCCGAAGTAATTAAAAAAAAAACCAGTTTCTTCTTAATTACTTACCCTCACCTATCTTCTCAAACTGGTGCTCCAGACCAGAAATTCCTAGACATCAGTATTAGGAAGCTAAAAAAGCTTTACTCTACAACTTAAACTTGTGCAGAACAAAGGAAGGAGGGAAAATGTGTTCAGATGGACACCCAAGTGCACTGGCATTGCTTTTTCCACATAGAACCCAGCAAGTCTACTTAGTCAGTGTGAAACTTCCCTCCACACCCCTAAAGAGAATTTTTTGATCAAACTCTGAGCAAAGCACCCCACATAATCCATAATCTATCACTGTGGCCTAACAGGAACATTCCAAGCTCCCTGACTGACAGCAGCCAAATGCTTCAGATGGGAACTACAAGAACTTCCATGCAGACATATCTGAGCAACCTCTTGGAAAAACAAGCCCTGCCTCCAATAACAGGAATGACTTCAAGTCACAAACCTTTCCAGATTCGGATCAGCTCATCCAACAGGATCCCTATTGTAAATAGCCAATCCTTTTAGGAACCATCTTACATTTGGGGGTACAGTTTTACTAACATTAAAAAAAAAACAAACCACCCAAGGAGAATTTCTTTTTCCAACACTTATACAGGAGGGAAGAGCAGGAACGCCACCTCCTGGAAAGAACGGGGAAAAAAAAGGGAAAGACATCCTGGTTGCCAGTGTATATTTAGGAACTGCGCTGGAGGAAAGCAAGAAAAATAAGAAATCAGAGCAATTTCCACAGATAATGAAATCAGTTCACGTTCCAAGCACACCCAAGACGGGCTGATCCACTTATCCCAAGTGGTTGTTCACAAGCCCTTCAAGAACCACCTCTATGATGGAAAATAGACAAGTGACACTTGGAGCTTCAGGCAGGATTCATCCCAAAATACTGTAAGTACAGTTCTGCCTGGGATAGTGCAAGCAAACCATGAACTGCCTGGATTCTCTGAGGGACACAGTTTCAGTCACACAGAGATGAACCTACATTGTTTGAGACAGAAGGTGCATGGCTACTCCTCCCACAGAACACATTCAATTTTTCCTTAGGGAAAAAAAAATCCCTGGTTCTGACAACAGGCTCCTGTTTGTGACATTGTTACACAGAAACTGGAAGTGAAATTCACGAGTTCCATTTATTTTTTGTTTCCACAGAGCATGATTTGAACGACACCCTTTGCTTCCCAAGCGTGACCGTCAGATCTACAAGGAAAGACCTCAGGTACTAACGGGTTCCTGGACAGGTTTTTCTGCTTCATCCTCGTCATCTGCGCTTCTTTCTTCTTCTTCTTCTTCCTTTTCTTCTGCTTTCTCCACTTGAGGTAAGATTCCATCGAGGTTCACTTGCAAACCTTCACTGGTTGAAGATCTGATCACCAACCTCTGCACAATGGGATCTAGAAAACAAACACCACCCACGTGGTCACTCGGCCCCTTTCCATGGCTCCAGGCTGACTCACCTCAGTACTGATCCCCACCGTGTCCAGAATCCCAACAAGGCACATCCCTTCAGCCCACAGTTTCCCATCCTCCCTGACAGACACCTGCTATCACCTATGGAAAGCCTGACAAGAACTAATTAAGTTATTGATAACTAGTTGCTGTAAATGACTGACAGTAAAGCACAGCTAGACTCCACTGTTGTAAACATTAGCAAGTTTGCTTCCCACAAACAGGAAATATTTTTCATCAGGGCCCACCACAAGAATCAATCACTAATCAGCAGAAATGCTACCAAGACCAGATGACTGAACTAGGCTGGCATAATTCACATTTAAAATCATCCAGAACAAAAATACCACCCCTTTCTGCACCTATTTATTATATTTCAAGTCAACCAACCCTTTATGCTTTTTATTTGGACTCCTCAAGGCATGGTCTGGTCTCTGTACAGCAGTTACTATTAACAGCATCACTGGGAGAGGTGCAAGATGATTCTTTTGGCAGACACGAGGCAAGTATTAGTATAAAAAGTTCTTTTCTTCGCTCACACAAGGCTACTCTTCCCTAAAATTATGCTCATGAACCACCACTTCCTCTCCAGCTAAGCAGATGCCCCAGAAATTTTGGAAATATCCTGGGAATAGAAAGGTCACTTAATGACAATTAGTTAAAACCACTCAGTTCTTAGTTTTGTTTGCTAATAACTTTAACTCCCACCTTAGAACAGCAGCTCCTTACCATAAGGTGGTGGCTTGAAGGTGCAGATATCATGGATAACTGCCTTTAGATTGGCAATTATGTGCTCAGTAGGCATATCCAGCTGGAAAAGGACAATGCCAGGTTAGACATGGCAGTACTTGAAGCCCAGATGAATAAACCTGAGAACACTGGGTATTTATTTATCCTACACTTGGGTAGATCTTCCTTCTCCGTGTTCCCTGTTAAGGAGTTCAAAATCCCACTAACAGCCCCACAATGAAGACAGGCAATGCTCAGAGGGTTTCAAGTATTTCAACACAGCTCCCACACCCAATTAAATATCCCAGCTTCCAAACAAGCATTTCACACTAAATCCTGGTGTGCACACAATCAGCTATCTCCCTGTTCAAAGTTTGGAACAATTCTCTCGGGATCAGGTGTTTAGTACCCTTCCTTCCTGTGCCACCATCAGTTAGAGGAAAACTAAACATCAGGCAGGATTAAAAAGAGACAAACCAGAAGGAAAAATAAAAAAACACACAGTTTGGGGCACAGAAAATAAATAAATAAGCAGAAATGAATGTTATATGTCAGGTGTAACACAGTTCTTTCTGCTCCAGTCCAGAAATACAGTTATCAAAATTAAGTCATTAATTATTTGAGTAAAGGAAACACTTTTTCATCCTTCTGTCCATATTGACCATGGACTTACCCATAGTTCATTTACTTAAAAAAAATAAAAAAAGGTTAAAACCAGCTGAAGATGCTGCACAACAAAGAGTTCCATCTCCTTCCCAGGTCAGTTAAAGAACACGGTTAAAAATCTCGGGCAACAGACTGAAAACATCTTTTTTTTCCCCTTTCTTTTAATACTAACTTGAGTTCTGCTCAGGAGAGAAAACTCTCCATACAACTTACCCTGGCTATCCTTGTCTTGATTACACTCTCGTCTTGCACGGCGTACTCGTGACATTCTCTGAAGAGCTGCACCATTTTGGGAATATCACTGCCCAGGGAATCTGTTTAAAAAAAAAATAAATAAAGGCAAAAAAAGGCAAAAAGAGTTGTCTGAGTGACGCCTATTAGCACAGATAAGTGTGGTATTAGTAAAGTGGTAATTAATTAAGGCAGCTGAACTCCACTCCAAAATGCAGTTTCACAAACAAGACAGTGGTGTCCTCAGGGGTATTATAGAAACAGTTTCCACCTTCCCTCCTTCCTCATTCATCAGGATTAATTAAGGGTAATTAGCAGGCAAATTTATCTTGGTTCTAATCCCGGATTTGCCTGTTGTAGGAGAAAAGCACAAATCTGGACTCCTAAAATTTCCTTTACCTAAGACAGAACAAGTGGTGCAGTCAAATACAGTCTAATACTGAATGTAATTACACATCCTCGGCAAAAAACCCTTTCAGTGGCACCTCCAGAGTTAAATCCTCTTCAGCAATCGAGAGCTGCGAGGAAGAATCGCTTCTTACTTTTTCTGGTGCTCGGGAATTTCCGTTTCAGTTTGTTCCTCAGTGGTACTAGCTTGGGTATTATGGCAGGAACAGCCACATAGAAATCTGCTTGGATTTCATCCTCCAAGATCTGCAACAAAAACAATTCAATATATTTAGCACACAAGTGGACCTGCAAAGCTGTCTGAGCACACAAACCCATCCCTCACTCTTCACATTGGCAAGCTGGAGTTTACTGGACATCAGGTTTCTTCCCCTCCCCAGGCCCAAACACAGTTTAAATTAGACTATATATATAATTCTTAAAAAAATTAAAATAAAAACCAATACCCATTTCATTAATTCAAGTCCCCCCACGATCTCAGCTCCACTCTCCCGAGCTATTTCAGCTTCTTGCTCATTCTGTTGAGAGAAAAACATAGCTATGAACAGCTGTACTACCAATTAGTCTGTACCAAAAAGGCTTCATTTTTGTAAAAACTTTGGCTCAAGCTTTTGCTTCGGGACAAAAATCGCTTCTTTTGGACTATCTCATACAGATATATGGAAGTCTGTTCTGCTAGGATGATTAAGTGGCAAAGAACAGCTGCAGGATTTTTCTGGACACATAAAACACACACAAATAAAGTTAATCCAGGCTCACCCACCTCTGTGAAAACCAAAACCTTATTCACTTCATCCGTAAAGCGATGGGGAAGGGCGACGGCACCCGAGAAAGGATCCAGCTTTTTCTAGGAAGTGAATCAAAAAACCAGTAAAAAAACCAAAGAAAAATCATGACTCGAGGGCAAGTTACAAATCCAAACAAGGTGAAGAAGTGAAACAGTGACCCCAGAACAAAGCACAGCGAGGTGTGCTGGCAAAACCACGCAAGTGCAAAGTCCGGAGCAGATTTAAACCCTTAAAAAAAAAAACCCCGCCAAGACCCCTACACCCTTCCAGACCTAACCTTCTTCAGGGCCATATCCAGGAACACATTGATATAGACAAACTGCTTGGGGTGAGTGAAGTCCAGCTGCTGGAACTTCTTCAGCATGCCCACGGCCTGCTCCAGGTCGTAGAAGGGGCGCCGGTAGAGCCACGTCAGGTACACGTCGTCCACGGGCTTCGTCATCAGCGGCCGCCGCCGGCGGGAGGGTTTGTCCTTGGCTTTCTCCTGCTTGGTCCACTGGGCACCTTTTTTGGCAGGTCTAAGACGAAAAAAACAAACCAAAACCAAACCTTGTTAGGTCATCAGTTGAAGAGTTCAGCCTGTCAAGAACATGGTGTGTCACGTGTTAAGGACCTGCTGCTGCACCAAAGCAAAACCAGCATGAGGGGAACACACCCCCTGGGCTGGCCTTCGCCTGGGCTGGCCTAAACTGAGAAAATCCAACAGGGAAGGAACAACTGCAAGGTTTCTCTTCTTCTTGTTGTAGCAGTCTCACCTCATAAAAAAGGTTTCTCCTCCCTTCCCTGCAGCATTTTGCATGCAGTTAAACACCAGCCCCAATTTTCACCCTTCTTCCTATTTCCAGAGGGTCTCAAGGCATGGAAAAAAATATTAAAATGTTTTTCTAAAAATTAGTAACTAGACACTCCATTCCTGTCTAACCATGGCAACAGAGCCTGCAGCACCTCAGAACGCTCAGTGTACAACACTGTTCACACTCCTGTACACCGAGGTCCTTCTCACTTCTCCGAGTCATGCTGTGTTATTAAAGAGGCAACAAATTAAACACTAAAAAGCAAACTGAAGACGAGGAAGTGTTTGAAACCGAGCCCACGAGCTCAGCAGCCTTCATGTTGTAACCCTGCCACAGCCTCCTAAAGCACATTTCAAAGCCACCCGCTCAGTCCTTCCCCATAACCGTGACGCTCTTTATGATAAGTGTTTACGCCACCAAGGCCTCTGGGCTGTTGGAGCAACACTGCAGACACCAAGAACGCCCCACACACCCCGCTACCACCACCCCCGCGGCCGAGGGAGCCTCCCGGAATACCGGACCCGCACTCACTTGGCTGCCGCCGCGAAGGGCCGGGCGGTCGCGGCGCTCACCACGGTGGGGGCGGCGAGGCGCTGCTCCAGCCCGGCGCGGACCCACCCGCGCTGCGGGGCCAGTGCTGCGGGGGAAGAGCAAACATCGCTTCAGACAGGCGTCGAGGCCTCCCGCTACCCCTGCCCCGCCCGGGTAGGCCCTCCCCGGACCCCGGGGCCGCCCCAGGGCGGCGGGCGGAGGCGGAGAGGCGGTGGCGCCCCCGGCTCCCTCAGCACAACCCCATCACCTCTCCACAGGCAGCGGGCGCTGGGCGCCGCCATCTTGCCGAGCCGCCGCGGTGCAGCGCCCAAAGCGTTCCCCGCGGAACTCGCTCCCCGAGACCGAGGACGGTGTTCCCTTTACTGCCGTCCACCCGCCCGTCGTGCCCTGGGCCTGGCGTTCCGCGGGTGCGCTTTCCCCCTCTCCTGGCGTGTGCTCGCTGTCCGGAGAGGGGTAACCCCTTGCCGGGGGCTGGTTAAAAGCCTCCAGTTCGCTTCTTAACCGGCCTGAAAGGGGTCTCGGGGCAATCTCGGGGTTGTGTCATAGCGCCGCGAACAAAACTGGTGTTCCCGCCCCCGAACCAACATGGCGGCTGAGGGCAAGCAGAGCCGCTGACATGGGCGCGTTTCCACCTGTTCCACCACGTCTGTTTGGGTGAACATTGTCAAGTTAACGCGAACATTATCTAGTTAACGATTAACAGTGTGACCTCCGAGCCCCGTGTAATTCCAGAATGGTATTTTCACTCCTCTTCCCTTGCAAATGGATTGGGATAAGAGTTGCCTGATCCACACTGCTCCACTCGTGGAGCAGCATCCACCTGCAAGGACTTTGTTAACTGTCTCCTAAGCTTATCAGATACATACCACAAACTATAATGGTTAAAGGGAGGGCCTTTATTCAACACTGATGCGCTTTTTTGACTAAAAACATCCCGATCCTGATCAATCCATGTCTAAGAATTTTTAAATCAGACGTGTGGCTCTGCAAAACAAATCAACATAACTGATCCATGTTTGTCCAGTGTAACTCTATGCTCAGCATCCTGGGAAAGGATGGAGATGGGGAATTGTCAGGGTGACAGGAGGAAAAGGAACCCTCCTCGGTTAAAAAGCCTCAGTGAGGAGTGACATGAGTTTAAAACATAGGGTGGGAAATGGAATTATTTTGGATGGGCATTAGGACTCCCTAATGTTTGACTCCCACAGTGGTGGCAGATGTAACCGGAGACTGTTTAATGTGCAGGTAACGACCTGAATCCTTCACAGTCTTAACTCCATGACTCTGGAATCCCCTTGCAAGCCTCTGGCTTGTTAGACACAAAGTCTCTGCTGTGAATCATGGATTTTGGGAGAGAAACATGAGCTCACGGTGATCGTGCGCCCATTCCCAATTATGCACTTGCTCCAAAGCCCATTTCCTACCAACAGAGGCACTTCCCGCTCTCCGGGCATCCTTGAGTTTTTTGTGTCCAGCACGAGCCCAGGCAACTGCTGTAGAAAGAAAATTACAAAGAAAAGTCCTCAGGCCTGATCTCTTGTCCCCCTCTGTGCCCCCCCCAGCCACCTGCTGCTCCCTCAGACACCTCCCTCCATCTCCCTGACGCTTTTCTTTTCTACCACTGCTTTCTCACCGGGGTACAGAGAGACCCACATCCCTCCCCGTGCCGGGGTGCTGCTTTTATTTTATTTTCCAATCCATCTTTTCCTCGCGTCCATCCCAAAGGGCTGCTGGTGCGTCCGGGAGACGACGGGGCGACATTTACCTGGTGCTCTTCCCTGCTCCAGCCGCCCTCAGGACTCACGGGGGGGCCGTGCCACTGAAATCTGGGCGCCAAAAACACGCTTCCCAGCAGAGGAGCTGCCGCCTGCGGAGAAACAAAGGTGTCTGGCACCGACGAGGACATGTCAAATCCCTTCGGAAAGGTGGACTCTTCCCTCTCGCAGCGCCGGGGGCGAGCGGCCCGCGAAGCCAAGCCACGCCACGTCCCCTTGGGCGCCGCAGCCCGGTGACAGCTGTGAAACCGGGGGGGGGGGTGTAAAAGCCAGGGGTGAAGCCGGGGAAGGGGCCCCTCTGATCTCTCGGGGGGGTAGCAAGGCCCGGCCGTGCGCGGTGACACGGCCCCGCGAGTGCCCACCGTCCCCCCCGCCGCGGCCCCGGCACCGCCCGCCGCCTCCCCGCGCCCGCCCCCGTCTCCTCCGCCCTCCGCTCCCCGGCCGCCGCCGCTCCTCCTCCTCCTCCTCCTCCTCCTGCTCGCCGCCGCCGCCGCCGCCGTCGCCGCCCGGGCCCCGCGGCTCCGTCCCCGCCGCCCGCGGGCCGCCGCCCGCATGTCGTGGGTGCCCGCCCCGCCGCCCCGCCGGCCCCGCCGCCCCGCCGCGCCGCATGCAGGTGAGCGGGGGAGCGGGAGCGGCCCCGCCGCCATGTCGGGCCCCGCCGGCGGCACCGCGTGAGGGGGGAGCGGGATCGGCCCCGCGGCGCGGCCCCGGAGGCCGCGGTTGGCGCTGCAGCCGAGCCCCGGGCGGCCGGCGGGGATGCCGCGGGGCTGCGGGGGGCGGCCGTGGGGGGAGCCGCGGCCGGGGGGCGAGTCCCGGCCCTGGGGTTGAAGCTCAGCCAGCGGACCGGTCCCGGCCGCGAGGCAGATCTCGGCCGTGGGACGGATCATGGGGCAGATCCTGGCCATGGGGTGAACCCTGGCCGAAGGGTGAATCCCGGACGTGGGGTAAATCCCGGTCATGGGGCACACCCTGGCCGTGGAGCGAATCCTGGCCATGGGGTAAATCCCAGTCGTGGGACGAATCCCAGACATGGAGTGAATCCCAGTCGTGGGGCAAATCCTGGTCGTGGGGTGAATCCCAACCGTGGGGTGAATCCTGGCCATGGGGTGAACCTCGGTCATGGGACAAATCCCGGCCGTGAGGCAGATCCCGGCCACAGGGTGAACGCCAGTAATGGGGTGAACCTCGGCTGTGGGACAGATCCTGGCCGTGGGGCAAATCCCGGCCATGGGGTGAACCCAAAGCATGTGGTGAAGCTGTGGGACAAGCACTTGGCCGCAGCTTCCTCCATGCCAGCCCACGTCCCATAATGGGACCTTCACCTGGTACCGTGGGTGACCCTCCAGCAGGTTGGTGAGGGTGTTTTTTGGCAAAGGATGTTTGTGGAGTGAGGGTGTGTTTGTAGTGAGGGTCGCTGGTCTCACCACCTTTCTCTAGTGGTTTCCCAGTGGTCCACAGCAGTCCCGTAGGAGGAGGATGACAGCAACATCACCTGCAATAAAACCTGTGCTGCCAGCCCAGGCCACAGTGCTTGCAAATAGTAGAACACACCTGAACACCGAGTTTTTGTCCCAGTTGGGGACTTGGTTTTTAAACTGAAGTGCTGGTGGTAAACATGGCCAAGGGCTCAGTTGCTCCACCAGCTTTTGTCTGACCTTCTGGAAATCTTTAGACCAGTGGCTTTAATCGGGCCATTTTGGAAACTTTGAATAGGCTGAGTATTTGTTTTGGGGAGGTGCAGCTTCTCAGGAGCCGGCCTGCTGATAAAGATTCTAGGTGGCCTTGGTTAAGCGGGGAATTTCCTACAGTTAAATTCATACCTGTGCCCTCCCCTCTCTGTGACACTCCCCCACCACCCAAAACTAGCGTGGAGGGGAGAACACCCCACCCTGAAGTCACTCAGGGTGCGCAGACATGACTGATGATGAAAGTGATGTTCGTGTGTTTATTTTTAAAAAGAAAAAAAATAGTACATTATTTCTAACGACAGCGTGACACAACCCAAGGAATTCCTAGAAGCTGTGTCCCGCTTTGGAGGGCCAGAAAGCTCTGAGGAAGGCAGAGCACGGCCTCTACAAAGGCGGGACTGCCAGTGACTTTACTTCTGTGTTCTCCCTGTGGAAAATGGGGAAATTTGTGCTGCCAAACGTCCCTCTCCCACGTGCTGGACGGTTGAGGTTTGCTTTGCGCCGCAGCCTGACCCAACTTCCTGGACGTAGCCCTTCTCCGTGGCTTTCCTTCCCCTCCCAGAGGGTGGTGGGAGGTTACTTCCAGCTTGATTTTATAATTTCTCTCCGGAGCAGATGGGCAGCGCGCGCTTCTGACATCTCGCTGCTCCGTGCTCTGGAATAACGATCCGCAGTATCGTGTGGACTCACCCAAACAGAACTTCTGCCTGAGCACCAACTCGGGCATTCAATCTCCTCCGGGGATTTTTGAAGATGCCAAAAGTCCTGTTACAGTTCAGCTGTTGGGTTTCACGGAGCGGTGGAAATTCTGCAATGCTCTGCTGTCTGCCACACAAATCCCGTTAAACACTTTCAGCTTTGTTCCCTTCTTGCTGTTAAAAGTGAGGGCGGGCTGCTCCAAGGGCTGAAGTACAGCACAACTTAATTTATTCCCTTTTATCTTCCCTTCCTACGGGGGCTCTTCCTCGCTCAGTTTGTGTATTTAATTGAAGGATAAAGTGCAGTGTAAATGGCTCACAGGCACTGCCGTGTTCCTGTGTGAAGTCCAGTTTTCTTCTGTGCTTGGAAGCAAGAGATTCACGTGCCAGGGGTAAGACAGGCTCCTCGTCGTCAGACTGTGGGAAAAACCCAGGCCTTTGCAGATCGATGTTAGTGGCTCCCGAGTTTCCCCCCAGGTTTGCATGGCAAACTTCTGCTGGCACAGCTCTGTCTGCGCGTGCGGTGCCGGAGTGTGACCCGTGACCGACAGAGCTGTGCCAGCAGAAGTCCCAGCTGCAGGAGCAGTTTATCTGCAGAAGTGCACTTTTACTGATAGAGCTTGTTTTCGTTTTTTAAAGGCTGTTTTTCCCTGTCTGCCAGTAGAGCACGGTGTTTCCAGGGATGTAGCGTGGTCAGGTGTTTGTTTGCCTGGCTCGGAAGGGAAGGGAAGGGACGGCTGCTCCGGGTGTATTTGCTGTGTGAGGCTCTCCTCTTCCTATCCGGAATCTGTAGGAGCTCCATCAGTTTGCAGTGGGAATTCTCTTGTGGAAGTAAGTGATGTTGCAGCTGCTTGTTTTCTTTTGGTCCAGAGGCATTGGTAAAACTTCCATTTCATGTTAAAACTGGGATTATCTTCTTCCCATGTGAACTGGGGTTGTTTTCCACTGACACCCTTGGTTTTGCCAAAAAACCAGGCAGGCTTTTGACCAAGTTGAGCTTTCACACCAGTCTTAGGAGAAATAAGCCAGAAGGTGATCCCAAGGTGCATGTGGACTCTGGTAGGAAAATGAAAAGGCACCAGTGGAGAAAAAGGAATTAATTTCCACACTGGGTAAGTCTCTACTTAATTTAAATCTAAACCACCAAGAATTAAAACTTATATTTAGGTAGATCACAGCAGCTGTTGACTTTTTTGTTCAGACTCAATGTGCACAAGTGGGGAGGTGTATTTCTTTTTTTTTTTTTGTTACTAAAACCTGCAGGAGGTCATTCTGGTTTTAAGGGGTAAAATTATGTATCTGTAACATGCATAATATCTAAGCAAACCTTTTTGAACTGCCCCCCAAAAATTCTAAAAAGAAGACGCTTGCGGGTTACTTGAGTTTAAAAAGGGAGATAAATCCAAATAAATGGCTTGCTTACTGTTTATTGGAAGGAGCTTTTGGGATGCCAAAAGGGCACTCGAGGCATGGGATGTAACCCGATTTGCATACTACTGAGAAAGCAAAAGCAACAGTGGAGCTTAGTTTGGGAGTGTAAGATGGCATTCGAGAAAACTTTAGAAAATAAGTTAAAATATGTCTTTGGCATATTTAGATTCAGGAGGATTTGCTGTGGATTTACTACTTTAGAGCATTAAATGCTAAGCCTCTTGTAATATTTTTTTTTTTTGGTCCAAGTTCTGTGGTTCCCTTGATGACAGGCTGTAATCAAGGCTTGGGTGCTGCTCACAGTGTAACTTCACCTGATTAATTCTTTGGGTTTCAGTGATTGGGCTGTGCAGCTTCTCCATCTCACCTGTAATGATAGAAAAGAAAAAAAAAAGAGACTGTTTTGGGATGTTTCTTTATCAAGATCTTTAGGTGGTGACAATAGTTCTGGAATTCTGCTGCTCTCCTTCTGTGTCATAAAAGGCTCGTATGAGGAGAGTTGAGAACAAGAAAAAAAATCCACCCCACCCTACCCCAAAAAAACCCCTCAACCCAAGCTGAACTTAGTCTGAATAACAGAGAGCAGTGGAAGAAAATCTCTCTGGAGCCCTGCTTAGAAGAAAAAGCTTTGCAGTTTCTTGGGCATCACCCAAAAAGCAACTTCAGGAGCGTTCAGACACCACCAGAAAGCAGTTTGACAAGTGGTCACTGAAATGGGATTAAAGATAGGCAGAAATACACTGTATGGTGTTCTACAAGAAACACATTTTATCCCTCTCAAGGGGAGGCGTTAGACCATCGCTCAGAAAAATGCTCCAAGGCGAAGAAAAATCAGCTCCAGGCAGTTTTAGCCACAGCTCAGGTGCAGTGAGTGAACCAGAGGGATTTTGGAAGCTGCAGCAAGGAATGGGACAGAGCCCCACTGAGCTGTGGGGTGTCTTGCACACCAGTAGTTTAACTTCACCTTGTAACCTGCACCTGTAAACAAGGAGCAGATAAGGCTGTGTGTGTGTGTCCACCCCTGCTTTGGCATTTCCTGATGTAAGTGGTTAATGGCATTTATGATTTACCTGTGGAGCCTTTCCTCTTCCCAAGTTATGCACACACCCGTGGTCTCTGGAGGCTGTGTTGGAAATGGGAATGTGAACCAAAGCTCCCGATTAGGGATCCTTCATCCACAGTTGCTGCTGCAAGTCAGCAGCTCCCCAGACTGCTGCTTCCAACTGCCTGAAAGTAAAGACCCAATTAAACATCTGAAATGCTTTTTGTAAAGGCCAAAAAGTATTTCTGGGCTGAGGCAGCTCCACAAAGTGCAGGAGAGGGAGGAATGCTTAGCCTCGTGTTGCTGCAGAGGGACCCCCCTCTTTGCTTTGGTGTCAAACGTATTTTTTTTTCAGTCCATCAGATTTCACAAGTATAAAGAGAACTACAAAAACCATAAGCTTTTGGTCAAGCTGTTAATAATAATCGGGATTTGTGGATGGTGCTCAAGTTCACTGTTTACCCTCTAGGGCAGCTGAATGAATTGCTCGGGTAGTTTCCCCCTCGCTTTTCAGGAATGCTTCCATCTGAGTGAACATCTTTGTGCCTTCTAATCACAAATTAGTTTTGCTTTCTTTTTTTTTTTCCCCTTCCCAAGAAATCAATCTAAAGGCCCTCTCAAAAGGCTCTGGCTTGGCTTTAGGAACAATCTAGAGAGAGTGCTGAAGACTTGCTTCTGCAGGTGTTTAGCTTTTCTTTTTTCCACGTGGAGAATATCCTTTGCTCTTCTCCCTGCTCCAGGCTGGGAGCTGGAGCAGAATTTAAACTCTCAGAAGGAAATGTGAAGGTGTCACCCAGTCATCCATGGGGATCAGCACAGGCAGGAACCACTGCCAGCCCCGTGGAACTGCCAGCCTTTCTTGGCCTTTCCAAAGAGCTGGTTCGCTCTCTCCTTGTTGGAGCACGTATTGGAATGCACTGCTCAGTCCCTGCCCTCTCCAGGTAAAAGAAAACACTCCTTTCCACATTTTCTGGGCCTTGTGGAACTTGCAGCACCGGGCAGGAAAAGGCCCATCGGGGCAGTACTGAGAGGAGTTCCAGCCAACTCGCTCCTGCTTCCTCTATAGCTTAAAACTCAATTTCTCTTTCTTCTGCCCCGCTGATTTCCAGCTGGCCCTGGAAGGAGCCAGCACAGGATGAATTCCCCGCCCCGCCGAAATTTCCACTTGTGAACGCCTTTCCTCTGAATCCCTTTTTGTTTTGGAAAGTTAAGAAAGCAAAAGGAGAGCAGGGGCCAGATGACTTCTCACATACCAGAACACAGTCCCAGGTGCCAGGAAGAGCCGGGTTCCCATTGTCAGCTGGCTCTTGGCTTGCAGTTCTTCCTCCGGCCAAATTGCATTTTACCACCGGGAGCAGTTCCGTCTGCAGGCACATGTTTGTACCTGTGCAGCGAGCCTCTTCCTTCTCCTCCTTAGTCTCCAGCAAAAGACTGTGAGGGAGTGGAGTTCACCAGACAAATTAGGAATATTTTGAGTGGGTGAGAGAAGCACATCTATTAAGTATTTTGAGACCAGGAGGTTTGAGACTAGTCCTGTGCTGAACTGCGAGGTGTTTTTCTGCTTGCTTCCAGGTACTGTCTGGGCAGGTGGAATAGTTCAGTTTTAAATCACTGGCCATTTATTTCATGGCAGGTCTGGACAAAACAACCCTGGACGTGTACGTGGGGGAGATGAGTATAACTCACAGGCATTTTCTACTTGGAAAATTATGTGGTTTAAAACCTGAAGCTGTCAACAAGGCTTCAGCATTCCTGAATCCATACCTGCCTCTTGCACGTACCACTGGGTCTGTGCTCTTGCTCTACACTCCATTTCTCTAAAGCAGGATGGCTTGGACTGTATTTCTCTTCTTTTAACTTCCTTTCAGAGAACTCTGCAATTAACTTCTCACCTGCCAGTATATTGAGAAATATCAGAAAACCAACCTGCTTGAAAAACTTCAGCAAAACTTGCCAAAGTTTTTTCGTGGCTTTAGGTGAAATCCCTTTGAGTGGCCGAACAGAGGAACCCCACACAGGTTCAACATCTCTTCTGGCACAGGTTGCTCAGAGAAGCTGTGTCTGCCCCATCCCTGGAAGTGTCCAAGGCCACGATGGAAGGGGCTTGGAGCCCAAACCAGTTTGTGATTCTATTTGGAAGTTTAAGTATGGTGTAGATGCTCGTGGGAAAGATTGGGATCATCAGATACAGAAGCAGCTGAAGAGTCTTTCGATATCCAAATAATATGCTTTGCTCAGGCTATCAGACAAGCTTTTTTTACTTCCTGGATTTAAAAAGCAAAGTACATTTAAATATACCCTATGCAGAACGGGGTTTATGCCTATAAACTGCTTTGCTTTAAACAGATCCCTTCCCTCTTATCCTGAGCATACAAGCCCAGCTACTTTGAGCACTGGGGCAGCATCCTGTGGCCTGTTCAAACTGGGCTCATTTATTGTGCCAACGATTGCAAAACAGTTTCCACTATTGGTGTGTACTTTTTCCTTTGGGTTTTTTTTCCTTTGTCTTCCTTTCTTTTAAAATCTTGACTCATCCAAACCTACCTGTAGCTGAACAGGGCAGGCCCTGTAACTTTAAAGCTGTCTGCAGTGAGTTTTTATGGTGGCAGGCTGTTAATTATTGCTGGGAAGAACAGATTGTGGGTGATAAGCCAGGCCTTATCTCTCAGTCGTGGAGGGAGAGTAGCTGAAGTGTTGCTGGGCTTTGCTTATTTTGTGAAAGTGCTGGCAGCCTCCCACTGAAAGGGGAATATAACGTCGTGGCCGTGGAAATAATCTCATTTCTTTTCTCCTAGCACCAACTTTTCTTTGAGGGATGAAAGGTTATTGATGATTCCAGCTGTACTTTAAAGAAAGGTTCATTGAGAAGGCCGCTCCCCGTTTACTGATTCGTGATTCCGGTGGAGTTTTCCCTCAAAAAAATAGGTCGATAGCTGACTCCTCTCCAGTTATTGATCCCGAGGAGTTGAATGAGACAAGGTGTTGGCTGGCAGCAACCTGAGCAGGGTCTTTGTCATTCCTGAGCGGTGACTGAATGGCTGTCGGATCAGGCTTGTCAATAAAGCAGCTCTTTCCCTCAGGGCTCCGAGGGACTTTCACACACCTCAACACTTGGAGCTTACTCTGCTCTGGCTGCTGGGAGTTTTCTGTCTCCCCAGTCCTCTGGCTGTCAAACCAGTCCTAGGAAAACCCGCTTTAAGCTCTGCCCCGTGCCCACAGCCCAGGAGAGCGTTTTTGTCTTGATCCGGCACTGGCCGCTTCCCTCCCCACGCTCCCAGTGACTTCAGTTCCTAATCCTTTAAGCCACTCTGTCCTGGATCTCATTAGAAGCCCAGCACTCTCCAGGGGCTGGAGCAGCATTGCAAATGGGTCATTTCTCTGGAACACTGAGAGATACTCGCGTAAATAAATAAATATACTATTTAAACCAACCCTTTGGGGGCTTCTGATTAGATTTATTTACAGGCTGGCTGTTGAAACTCTTCTTGCTCTATAATAGCCCCTTGTCAGCATTTCTGTTAAGCAGAGCCTTACTTTTTGGGAGTGACCTGCCCCGTGTTTGCATGTAAACCAGCCCCAAGAGCTCCTCTGAAAGCATAAAAGTATAAAAGGCACCTGCAGACAAAGGCAGGTATCACTCTGTGACTCGGTGCAGATATTCAGGAGCTGCCATGCACACAGTGAGAGGTAACTGGCTACTTCCAGCAGAGCAGAAACTGTTCTTTTGGAGTGAAAACTGAATGTTAACTAAGTACAGAAATAAAAATTCCCTACGTAATGCTATTTAGTTTTGCCATGCAGTAAATAGTTCAGCTGTTCTTGTAAGTGGGGGTGTGACACGGAGGAAGAGGAAGGGTGGAAACCTGGATGTTCTTATGTTACCTGTGATTTAAGAAAAGAGCCTGTGCTTCATTTAGAGGAGATGAGGAAAGGGGGGAATAACTAGTGGGTATATGTCAGTAGGACAATTAACATTTCCATCAAGTGTGTGCCAGTTGGCTCTAGAATTAATCAAATACAGCTCGTTCCCTCCCTTCCCGCTCCTCCCCTTGGCTTTTGCTGGTTTTCTCCAGGGTTTGCTTCTATGACTGCTCTGTTTCTCTGGCCTTTTATGGTCTCTGTTGGAGTGATAACAGGAAGCCCCCTGAGATCCCACCACTGCTGAATTTACTGCCAGCTGCAGGTTCATGGTTACCTCTTACCTGTCCCTGTTCCCACCACCAACTTTTATTTCCCTGTGCTCTGTGCCAGAGAGGATTGAGTCTGTTCCCTTCTCCTTCCCAGCACAAACATCCTGGGCAATTACACCTGAGAGGAACAGCTCTCCATCCTATCAGCACCAGTACAGAGATCCCCAAAAGATTCAAGTTAAGGAACTAAAAGGCTGAACCAGAGGGTTGCAAAGATGTTTAACTCTCTTCCTGTTTGTAGGATACTTACTCATGGCCAAGGAGTCTCTATTTATGTACTTTGATTATACTTTCCTCTAAGATCGTTTGAAATCTCCTCAGAAATTGTTTTTGTTTTTTTTTTTAATTTAAAACCCACGAGGAGGCATTTGTATTTGTTTCCCTGCTAATCTTTTCTCCCAAACAGGTTACTTGGAATAAGAAACTGAAAAGAGAGAGTTACCTGGGATGGTACACTCTGGGTGCTCGTTGGGCTCTTGGTAGAGACAGTGGACACAGAGGTGGCTGGACACATTCCTGCAGGGAAGAACCGTGAAGAAGGCTCAGATCCAAGCAAAAGGCTATCAAAATTCCCCACTCCCCAATATTTTCCTGCTGGTCTATGCACAGTAGATACCATATATATGGATATACAAAGTAGTTTACCGTAAGCTAACACATCTATACATATCCCACTATTACCAGTGTTTTTTAAAATCCCCCTAACATACCCTTAAAAAAACCACCTGATTTTCCTGATTTTCCTTCCCCCCTCCCAGAGTACTTGAGCCAATTTTTGTATTAGTGGGTATTGGCTGTGCTTCTCAGCTCCTTAGGGAGGCCAGAATGGGGAGACTTTTGTCACACACTCCTGAGAGCAGAGCACGCTTAGTGCAGACGAGAGCCTTTCTCCTCTCCCTCTGCAGCCCTTCGGGCCTGCTTACAAAATACATAAACAGATATTCACATCACAGATCAACAGATAAAAATGTTTTCCGGCTCCCAGTCCGACTTCCCAGCGTTAAACAACACGTGCCCGTGTGTACACACACGCACACGCTCCCGCCCCGTCAGCACCGGAGATTCCTGGCAGGGATCACCCTATGGAAGGGGCTGGCCGGCGCAGAGGAAGGAGGAGTGATTCAGGCCTGTCTGCTGCATAGTTTTCAAAATGCTTCAGCACTTTGACTCATCCATATACAGAGGCTGGGGGAAGGAAAAAAAAAAAAAAAGGATCACAAAGAATGTCACTCTGATGGAGGGAGGGTTTGGAGTTGTTCCAGACATCCATGAGCACAGGGCTGCAGGGAGATGCAGCCACAGCTCTTTTCCATTTGCTCCCTCGTTAGAGACAGGCAATTCATTTATGCATTGAGGTATGAAAGAGCTTAAACAAAACGTGTTGTAGTCACTGTAATTTAAGAAATGCATCCTCCACCCTCCCTGGGGAAGGGACTGCTTGTCTGAAACCCAGAAGCTCCTGTTGTTTGTTGCCCAGAAAAACATACCTTCAGATTAAAAGCCTGTGGTGCAGCCTCGCAGCTCAGCCTTTCTTCTTTGACACTCCACACCTTCAGTACTGTTCCATTCTGCCTTTTTTTTTTTTCCAGGCTTTAAATGATAGTCAGCGTGGGCCATACACGAAAAAAGCAGTCAGTAAAACAGCATAAAAAAACAGAAGTCAAAAAAAAAAGGCAGGCACAGGCCTACTGCTGGCAAACCCAGGACCTGCCCCTGGCCCTTCTTATATACACCTAAGATAGGGCTGCTTAAGCTCACCTGGGACCACACTTAGTAATCCTGCTCTGCCAGCGAGCTTCAGGTTTTTGGGGATGGACTCGGACCCAAAGACTTATGTTAGGAACCCCCAGAGCTTAAATATTGTTCTTACTAAGGCACCGGTGTTGTCAACTTCAGGTTTTCTTTAATTTACACAAAATCAGGAAGAGATTTTGTGTTTGATTTACACAAAATCAGGGTCACACTATACGGTTACATGACTAGATCTGTAGCAGAGAGCAGGTTTTCGAAGTCTGAAGTTTTCCAAGGCGAGCCTTTAGAAGAAAAGCCAGTGAAAATTTGCACTCATGCGCATCTGATTTTGGGATTAACTGATTCAGGGAACTCAGTGTAGCTCCCTGAAGACTGAGCAAAAGCAGGCTGGGATTTCTGGATATTGTTTTAGTTCCAGGACAAGCAGGCGAACGAGGCGAAATTCGTTTTTGGCCTAAAAAAGAAATACACATAGTGGCTTTCAAGTCTTGCTCAATGTTGCTGTTATGTAGAAGGAAAAAAAAAGTATATTTGATTTAGGTTTGTTTTCCCTTTTCTGTAACTGTGGCAATGACACTGCTGCCTGTTTGACTCACTGCGATTTCAAAGCCGTATTAAAGTGAGTAACAGCTGAAAAATGTGCGTGTCTTTGCCTCACAGCTCAGGGCTCATTTCTTTGGAAGGCCTCTGACAGCCACCAATCACTCTGAATTGGCAGAGCACTTGTCTTAATGAGTGATACTTCAACATAATTTAATTGGGTGCCCTGCCGGGGAGGAAACTGCAGTCCCGGAGCTTTCGGATGGTGTCACCTGGGCAGTGGTCATCTCTGGGCTGCTGTGCATGAGCATGGGGTGACTCAGATGGTCTCACCACCGTGGGTTTAGGGACTTCCACCACGCAGCACTCGCCCAGATCCTGGGAGCTGGACAGCAAAGTTTGCCATGCCCTGGGTCCAGATGTGCTGAAGTACAGATTGTTTCGAGTGTGACAGATTAAACAGCAAAACAAAGACCCACCTGGATCAGTTCAAATGTCTGATGATTAAGACGTAGAGATTGTAAAAGCTCCCTTCTGCCATAAACCCTTTGCTGGCTTTCTGCTCCATTTTCCCCCTCAGAGCTTTTGTGTTTCCCCTTAGAAATCTGTTCAAGTGCTCCTCAGTTCTGCACATGCACTTGTTGAAGAGTGAAGATAAATCCAGCAAAACCCAAGCAGTAGAGATTTAGCACTCCCAAAGCACGGCCTGTTTGTGTTGTTTGATTTTGGGGTTCTGGGACGAGGAGAGAAGGATTTCAGGTCTAATCCCTTGTCCTTAAGTAACCCGTTCATTCACGGCCCCGCTCCGGGCAGTGTGAGCGCAGAATCCTCTTATCCCGTGGCTCTCCTCGCCGTGTGACTTCACCTGGAAATAGCAGGGGGCTATAATTAGATGTGGGGCTCGCATTTGCCCCTGGAATTTCCCTGGGCATTCGGGAAGGAAGCAGCAGACCTGTAACTGAGACCCTTCTCAGGGGACAGCCCTGCCAGCTCCCGCTGCCGTGCGATGCCGGAGCGCGGCTTCGGCTGCCTGCGTCAGCTGGAACAAACTGCAGTGCTGTACGCTCCTAAAGGGTCTGTGGGATGTCTCTTTGGTTGGACTTGCTGAAAAAAACCTCAGCTTGTTTCCTCAAACGTAGCTGTTTTAAGAGCTTCACAGCTATTGCAGCCAGTTGTAGGAGAGGTGTGGGGGAAAAGCTGCATCCTGTGGAGCAGCTGCTTTGGATTTGTGTAAAATCGAGGCTTGTGGATTTTGTGTGTCTGGGGAAGAAAAGACCAGGAAACAGCAAACTCACCTAACCTTGTGTTTTATAACCAAACACACCCAGTCCTGCTCAGCACAACGGTCTGGGGAGGTATGGAAGAAAATGTCTCCTGATGTTTTTGAGTGGGACATTGGAGCTCCCTTCTGACTAGAGTCAGGACAATGAGATGGGATGAATCTGGTGTGCCCTTAGGACATGAGTGCATCTGATATTCCTGTTTTGCACTGGGCTGGAGCCCCGTGTGCCCAGAACTAACAAGAACTTTACCTGAGCTCCTGGGTCATTAGGAGTGGAAAGGTCTTGGCTGCTCCCAAACACGAAGAAGCACAAAAGAGAAAAGCTGGATAGTTGATGGGAAAATGGAGCTAACGAACATGAGACATGAACTCCAGGACGTGTTGCTGCCGAGTGTCCCCGGGGCAGGGCGATGAAGGAGCGCTGTCGAGTGGCAGATGGTAACGCTTGTGGTGGTCTTTCAGACTAACAGGGATGCCAAAGGAAAAATATGATCCTCCAGATCCTCGCAGAATTTACACCATCATGTCAGCAGAAGAGGTAGCCAACGGGAAGAAGTCACACTGGGCTGAGTTGGAGATCTCAGGTGAGTTGGTTGGGGTTTGAATTCCGGTTGTTGCTGCCCCAGATCACAGCAGACGCTTCCAGGCAGGGGATCCTGTTGGGAACGTGGTTTTTCTGGGGGAGGAGGAGGGGTACTGGACTTCCACGCTGGAAATCTCATCATTCTGACGTCCCCTGCAGTTTGTATCCGATGGTTCCAGAGTGAAGGGGTGGTTCCTTGCTCTTCTCTTCCAGGCAGAGTGCGGAGCTTAAGTTCGTCGCTCTGGTCGCTGACGCACCTGACGGCTCTGCACCTCAATGACAACAATCTTACTCGCATTCCACCTGATATTGCCAAGCTCCACAATCTGGTTTACCTGGATCTGTCATCCAACAAACTCAGAAGTTTACCAGCAGAACTAGGAAACATGGTGTCTCTCAGGTGAGAGGAGTTATTCTGGTTGACCTCTCAAAATTTTGTATCGTGGGATCGGGAGCGAGAATTTCAGTTTGCTTTCTGTTCTTGTGTTCCAAACAATCCTGAAAAATTCCAGATTGGTGCAGAGCTTCAGTTCTAGTAATTACTTTTGGCTTCACTGCCCTTCTTTTCTGATCACTGATACATCACTGTAAGCTGTAAGTCTTCTGTATCACTGTAAGTCTTCTGCTCTGAAACATTCTTTGAGGCTTGGTGATTGCCTGCAGTTTAAATTCTCCTTGGTTTCATTTTGCGTTTTGGAGGTTTTGTGGCTTTTTTTTTTTTTCCCCCCTAATGAGTGTATTTCCCCTGTGCTTTGACACAGGAAGATTGGCATATCTTTCCATAATAAATTCAGGGTGAAAAATGTCCTCTTTGAAGATGAGCAGCGTACAGTGCATCGGGAGTTTTCTTGTGCAGTGATACTCACCCAAAGTGTTTTTGCATTTGCTGCAGGGAATTGCTTTTAAATAACAATCTGTTACGGGTTTTGCCTTATGAACTTGGACGGCTCTTCCAGCTACAAACCCTGGGTTTGAAAGGTGAGCTCCTTCCAGTTCCATAATCCTACAAGTACTCAGGAATTCCTGAGGGGTCTGGGCTCAAAAGCTTTGTCTGTCACCTCAAGGCTTTTTGACAGTTTTTGTGAGATATTACACTCATCACCCCGCTGCTGTTTTCTGCTGTTGGCAGGCAATCCTTTATCCCAAGATATTCTCAGCCTCTACCAGGATCCAGACGGAACCCGAAAGCTACTGAACTACATGCTTGACAATCTAGCAGGTACAGCCCCTACAGATCTGGTGGACAAGGGGGGTTTAAAAGTAGAGTTTGCTGCTAAAACAAGATTCTGATCCACTGCAGTGTTTCCTACCTGCTTTAGCATTCTTGTCAGTTGGCTCCAGTCATGCCCACAAACACACCCTCACACACCCTGCAAGAGGCTGGCATGGATTTTCTGAGCTTCTCCCGTGTTACAGCCAGCTGTTCCCACTGCTTTCTGCTTGAAACCCTTCAGTTACCAACCAAGTGCAAAGTTTTCTTTGCTGAAGCCGTTTTGGTAGCTCCCACGAAAAGTGATCATCTGAATGCACACAGAATGTCAAATTTAGACTGAGAAACACCAAAGCCATTAAGAACATCCAGTACCTGACTTAAATCCTGCTTTCTGGTTCTGTGACTGGGCCTTCTGCTTTGCCACTTGATGTCCCCCAACTGCAGGGATGATGGATATAGGGCAAAGTTCTTGGAGAAGGGATGTCTGAAGCACACCAGGATTTACCCCTCCTTCTTAAGGAGATTATTCAAGCTGCAGGAATATTTCGGTGGTGCTTCTAAATCTGAAAAAAAAAAGAGACAAAACCAGTCATGAATCTTACAACTGACAATTTTTCTCTTACTAGAGTCATTTAAACGATTTTCACCTCCCCTGGAGCATAAAAAGACTCGGGGAGTTGGGGGTACAAAGCACATTATTGTTCAGTCACCGTTTTGACTTAAAAATTACAACTTACAAAGAGAAACCCTGAATTAATCACTGGTTTAATTTTTTTTGTAGTTCATCCAGAGCAGCTGCCTCCAAGGCCATGGATTACTTTAAAAGAACGAGACCAAATTCTGCCCTCAGGTAACTCTGTGGTTCTTACCCCTGTGTTCACACAACACCACACTGAAAAACTTGCCTTGGGCTTCATTTTCCTGGATCAGAGTGAAAACAGCAATTTGTGTTCATTTATGCTGGAACAATTAACGTATGGCTGTGCTGTAAATACAGTTTTTGTCATTTGACTGGGATGCTGGTATTTCTTTTCTGTGTTAGGCTTTGTCATAACTCTTCCAGCCACTCTTGCCCAAGCGAAAGAGTTCATAATTGTAATTTTCAGGGGTTGATAACCTTTCCCTTTCTTTCTTCCTTTCCCTCCAGCTTCATTTACAGTTATGTGTTACAATGTGTTGTGTGATAAATACGCCACCCGGCAGCTCTATGGCTACTGCCCATCCTGGGCACTCAACTGGGAGTACAGGAAAAAGGGAATCATGGAAGAAATCGTCAACTGTGATGCAGATATCATTAGTCTTCAGGTAACTGGAAAATAACTGCATTTTCCATCAGCAGCAGAAAACATGAATTAAATGTTCATTAAATTAGAATTAAATGTTCCCTTGAGAACATCATAGTCACCTGCTGGATACCAAATTCCAGGGCTTCCCAATACAAGCTCTGTGCTTGTGGGATCAACCTCTGAAATCCTCTGGGAGCCCAAATGTTACCACAAAGAGAAGGTCTCGTTCCAGAGCGGTGAGAGACCGTTGTGCCGAAGGGCTCCCAGGTGAAATATCAATCCCTCCTGGATATCTGTCAGCCTCTCCCAAGTGTTAACCCAGGACGGTATCCGCATTCCAGTGTCAAAAATACCGGGTGCAATCTCCTGCTATTCCAAAGACACCTGTCACTTCACCTTTGTGAGGGACCCCAGGGTGTCCAGGGATGCAGACGAGTTCCCAGCAGGAAGCACTCCCAGTGTAGGCAGTGACATGGCTTGTGCAAACAGCAGCTCTTCGCTCCGGTGGGAGCTCCTGACCGCAAGCCAAGGCGGGCACGTGGAAGGGTTCCCCTTCACTTCTCAGCCCGAGGTGTTTGTGTTCAATTCCAGGAAGTGGAAACAGAGCAATACTTCACCCTTTTTCTGCCAGCCTTGAAGGAACGGGGATACGACGGATTCTTTTCTCCGAAGTCACGTGCCAAAATCATGTCCGAGCAGGAGAAAAAGCATGTGGATGGCTGCGCCATATTCTTCAAAACTGAAAAGTAAGGGGCAGGAGCAGCTTTTTAAAAACAGTTCAAACCTCAGAACAGTTCTCAGTGATTAGGATGAAGTCTCCCAAAGCCTGAGCTCCCTTTGGGAGTTTTCGCTGTTTCCGGAAGCAAAAATACACCTTTCGGATCACGTCTAGAAACAGCTGGAGTGGTTTGGGATGGAGGGAGGGCTGTGAGAACAGACAAGTAGTGGGTTTCACACAGTGGCACCACGGGGGCTGTGGGTCACCCCTGCTGACAGGTGGTTCCCTGTGTTGGCTCAGGTTCACGCTGGTGCAGAAGCACACGGTGGAGTTCAACCAGGTGGCCATGGCCAACTCGGAAGGGTCGGAAGCCATGTTGAACAGAGTGATGACCAAGGACAACATCGGAGTCGCCGTGGTGCTGGAGGTGCACAAGGAATTATTTGGAGCAAGTGAGTATGGCCGTGGTGGTGTTTCCAGGGGTTATTCAGTTCCACGGAAAGGCACGAGTTATTTCTAGTAAATCCGTCTCCTAGAATACTACTCCCAAGCTTTTGTCCCTCCTTACTTTGTTAAATTCTGCTTGAACAACCCAGCTTTCCCAAGGCCACTGTATTTACACACATTTGCTCTTACCGGTGGTTGACAATAATGTTCAACTTCTATTTTCAACCCTCTTTTTTCTCCCCTTGATTGACTCCTTCCACCCTCCCCCAGTAATTAGATGTCAGTGCTAACATACTGACGTGGAAGAAGGAGATCATCAGGTATCTTTTCCTGCCTCTTGATTGACTGACTGTCACATTTTCATTAAGTTTGATCAAGATGCAGCAGACAATTCCAACATAGATAAAATTGCCACCCTGCTCTGTCTGCGTGGCTGGGGTTTGATGGCTTCAAAGGAAGAGAACAGCTAAATTCCAGGCCTGGAAGGAGCTGCCTGGGACTTTGTGCCCCACCTTGCAGCTCAGGTAAACAGTAAAAACAGCGACAGTGTTTCGCACCCAGGTACATTCTGCAGGCATATCAGCAGGTTTGAGCAATGAAAACACATCCATCTGATGGTGTGTGTGACACTGAGCCCTGAGTAGCTACACCCCGAGGATTAACAGGTGGGGGAGCAACCTTTCACTGCCAGAATTGTACCTGTCTGTCCAGGTATGAAATCGCTTCACGTGGACAAGCAGCTGCTCATCGTGGCCAATGCCCACATGCACTGGGACCCCGAATACTCAGATGTGAAACTCATCCAGACCATGATGTTTGTCTCGGAACTGAAAAACATCCTGGAGAAAGCCTCGAGCAGGCCCAGCAGCCCGACAGCAGATCTGAACTCCATCCCTCTGGTGCTGTGTGCGGATCTCAACTCCCTGCCTGATTCAGGTAACACTCACCTTCACTTTTAACTTGCCTTTTTAGAGCGTTTGAATCCTCGTTTTCCTCTGAGGGTGACGGGGCGGTTTCCACTTCCCTGGGTAGGTATGGATGAAAGCTCCCCTAGGAACAGCTGTCTTTGGAATCTGAATGGAGAGACTGGGAGTCCTCTGGTTGAGTCACCTGCTTTCTGTAGTCGGCTCTATGCTCCAGGAAAGCTGGTGGTACCTACAAAAGGGTAGGAAAGCACAAATAGATCTTAAATAAATCATTAAATAAATCCCCGTGCCTGGAGAAGCAATAACAAGTAGGAAACGTGCGAGTTCCTGATAAAAACTTCCTAAGGAGAGGGATTTGCTTTGCTAGTTAACATCTTTTCCAATCTCCTGACATGTCTCAGTGGTGTTTTGGTTTTTAACTCTGAGGCCAACATTCCCTGAGTCCTGTGTCCCTAAATCCCCTTGCCAACAGGTGTAGTGGAATACTTAAGCAACGGCATAGTGGCTGACAACCACAAGGACTTCAAGGAGCTGCGTTACAACGAGTGTCTCATGAACTTCAGCGGGAACGGGAAGAACGGAGCTTCCGAAGGCAGGATCACGCACGGCTTCCAGCTCAAGAGCGCCTACGAGAACAACTTGATGCCTTACACCAATTACACTTTTGATTTCAAAGTAAGCAGCCATTTGTCTTAATTCCCTGACACCCTTGGGTGTCTTTCCCTCGGCCCCTGTAAGCGCTTCGTTGCTGCTTCCTACTCGTGCTGTTCCTGCCGCTCGCAGCTTTATGGTTTCCTGGAATTTTTGGGCTTCCAGCCTGGCTGTGGCCAGTGGTTTAATGGGAATGGGATGTCTTCCCTCAGTCCCAGGGCGGTGCCTCTCGCCGGTCCCCGTTCTCACGCCGGTGTCTCTCCCTCTCTCCGCAGGGTGTGATTGACTACATTTTCTACTCCAACACCCACATGAACGTGCTCGGAGTCCTGGGGCCTTTGGACCCTCAGTGGCTGGTGGACAACAACATCACTGGGTGCCCACACCCCCACATCCCCTCCGACCACTTCTCCCTGCTCACCCAGCTGGAACTCCACCCTCCGCTCCTGCCTCTCGTCAACGGGGTGCACCTCCCGAGCCGGAGGTAGTGCCGCCCTGCCCCTGGAAGGGCACGGACCTGTTCCCACGGACCTGTACAGTTGTAAATCCAAGTATATAGGAGTGAAGTATGGCCAACCTTAAGCTGCTGCTTCGAGCTCCTTTTCCTTATGTGTTTGATATGAGATTTTTGCACATTTTGGTGCATATTGGTATCATTTGGCACTAGGGCTGGAACCAAAGTATTATTCCCCTTTCCAGGTTTTTAATTTAATTTTTTTGTTTTGGGTTGTTTGGTTTGTTTTTTTTTTATTTTATTTTAAACTGGCTTTTTGTTTTCAGTAGGAAGCTGCACTTCTAAACGGACAAATGAGATTAATAACTTGGCATTTAACATATTTCAAGGTAATGCTTTTTTCCAGAACGTGGCGAAATGAGCCAACCTTTTAAGACAAAAGAAAAGCAAAACTAGAGATGGTTGTTTTGTAGGAAGAATATTAGAAATACTGTTTGTTTGAACCCAAAACAGAGACTGAACTCTGCATCCAACATAAAATTTGCACATTAGTGAAGCACTTAATACATGACTATAAATGATTGGCGGCGTGGCCCTGCCCCTCGTCTCACTACTATCAGAAAACCAAAGATAGCCAAATATCTGTGATCAAATTCGAGCTCTAAATCCTCCTGATGCCAATTTATTTGGGAGCTGTTGTCGGTCAGGGTTGAATTAAAAAGCTGCTGGTTCCTTCCCAACTGTTAATGCTCTTTTGGATGTGTTGGAAATCCTTTTTTCCTTCCTTTTAATGCTCTGGGTGGCCAGTTCAAAACCTTGTGCCTGAAGAGGCATTAAACATGATGCAGTTTTCTGAAAAAACAAAACAAAACACAAACCTGTTTGGCTGCTTAATGTTTAAAAAAAAAAAAAAGGCACAGTGATAGGAAAAGGTCGTGTCTGTGTTTTTAAGTTTTTCTTTATTCTGCTTTTTTGCTGCTATAAGATTTTCTTGAATTTCTATTTGAAACTTTTCATGCACTTTACTGTTTCTAGTCTCCAAATGTGATATTTTTAATAAATGAAAAACATTTTCCATGATGTGAATGAAATTTTTAAGCAGATTGATAAGCCTATATTTATGTCTCATTCGTATACTTTAAAAAAAAAAAAAAAAAAAGTCCAATTTAAATTGTGAAATTAGTTTTAAATACTAAGGAGCCATCTTCTGTCTTGCAAAACTGCCAAGTCAGGCTGTTTCTCTTTAATTAAACATTTCCTTTGTTGTGGATATTATCCATAGGGGGAAAAAAAGACCCCAATTAGAGGAGAAACTGTTCCCTGACTCTGGTTGGAGGTTGGGGAGGGGGTGGGGTGGGCCAGAATGCAAAAATGGGTTCAACAAAACGACAACTTTTCCCTTGGAAAAGAAGTGCCTAAAAAATGGAGGCATCATTAGTGGTCTGTGATCAATTGGAAGCAATGGGAGCTGGGGAAAATTCCTGTGTGGCACCTGATTTGTGCAAAAAAAACCAAAAACAACAACCCCAAAAAAAAAGAAAAAAAAAAAAGCCCTTTACAGAGATTGATTTTCCTCTGGGTGCAGGTATCTCTGAATATACCTCAGCCTTCCCCACCTGACTATGGCACATGGATTTGAGAGTACTGGAAAGTAGAATAGCATGAAAAACTTAATTCTGTGGACATTACCTTTCCGTAACCAGCTGCTGTATGTTTTTTTTGTGAAGGGGGGGTGTGCTTTTCTCTGGAGGTGTGCACTGACCTGCTCCTCCTGTTCCTCCACGCACGGTAACTCCCAACGTGAGCAGTGTTTCCCACCATACTTCACTCCCAGTATTTTTTTGAGCTGTTTGTATAAAATGGAATTTCCAAGTCACCCATGGTTGTCTATGAACTGCAGAGGAGTTTAGTAATAAAAACACAAACCCAGCACCAATGTTTTGTAATAATCAGGGTGGGAGAGGATGGGGATGGAAAAAACCCAAACCCTGGCAAAGGTGAGCTGCTCAAGTTGGATTTTCCTTTGGTTTCTAAAGGTGGAAGTATTCCATTGCGGGAAGGTGTTCCATTGGATTTTCTCTGCTGCCAAATGCACTTCCCAACACCCATCACACCGTGTGGTTTTTAACACAGAAATGTTTTTTTAACAGACACTGCACAAAAAACAAACAAACAAACAAACAAAATCTTGTTTATGTTTCAGTCAATGCACATGTTTACCTGCCTTTCTCCTGTCCAGCTCCCTTCTGTTTTCACTTCCCAGCAGGAGCAGTGAGGGGATGGTGCTTTTTTCCCAGCTGTTCTCTCCATCACCACTCCTCAATTCCCAGCATGTCGCAGCCAATATCTGGAAAAAAGGCTCCAAGCCTTTCCCTGCTCCTTCCTTTCAAAACCACGGTGCCTGGTGTCCACTTCCAAGCGACAGCACTGCCTAAAGCAAGCAGAGAAAACAAAATCCAACACCCTTCTACAAGCAACTTTTTAAAACTCAGCCTGGTAAATCTGTTCCATATGGGGGTTTTGTGTGTGTAAATATATACATATATATATATATATATATAAAAAGAGAATTTTGTACAATGCAGCTGAATATTTTTGTTTCCTTCTTTCACTCTAAGGAGCGGGAACAAGTGTGAGCAGTCAGGGATGGCCCAGTGAGGTCTCAGACCACCTTTCCTTCTCCAGGTATGGCCTAGTGGGGTCCCAGACAAGCTTTCCTTCCCGAGTGTCCCAGCTGTTTTGTGTTTTATGGACTAGAAATCCAAAATCTTGGACTCTTCCCCTTTCCAGAAGGCAGCTTCGCCGTGATCTCCAGCATTCAGGTAACACTGGGAGGGCTGATGGGCTCCCACCTTCCCAACTCCTAAATCCACATTTGCCCTCTCACGCTTCACTTTACAAAGGTGGTGAGCATCTGCAGCTCCCACTTAATCCCAAGTATTGGGCTTTTGGAGACCAGCTTTCCACACCCAGGCTGGGGAGATGTCGGCTACAAATCGTGAGTGAGAAATTGAGACCTCCAAGGTTCGGATCCCTTTTCTAATCTGGGGTTGGTTTTGGTCAGGGAGAAAGTGGTGTGGAAATTCAGAGTTAATTCAGAAGGTGATTTAGGGAAAGACTTGTAAGGACTCAAGGATATCCTTACCTGGCACGCTGGGACATGGGAGCAGCAGGAGGTGGTTCAGCTAAAATCAGCATCACAGAGCAGCAGGTCCTTGTCCTGCTTGGTCACCATGGAGGTGGGATGTTCTTCCGGGGGGTCTTCCCAAAGTACATGCAGTTTTTTGATAAGAGTACACAAGTTTGGTCACAGACCCTCCCTCCCTCTCTCTTCCCTTCAGTGTTCCAAGACGACACAAACCCCAAGAGAACCTGGTGGGAACCACTTACATCTTAACCCTATCTGCCAAGCATCACTTTAGGTTAGAAACAATTTTAGGAGAAGATTATAAAGCTCTAGATTCAGGTATGGTGCAATCCCTCCCTGTGACAGTGAGGAAGATGAGAGTAATCCCAGTGCTTGGGCTTATCCTCTTTGGAGACCATCCCACAGCGATTATTTTGGGAGCTTGGGGGTTTTTTTTAGTCAGATTTCTTTCTTGTATGCTGCCTTTGCACCCATGAGGTCCCGTCCCTGAAGAGATGGAAGTGCCCGTGGAAGGGGGGAAGCTGCAGTGTCACCCCCGGACATGCTTACGCTACGATTTTAGGGGGATTTACGCCTTGTTTTATGGAAAGAGCAGCTTTGCTTTAAATTGAGAGTGCCCTGGGGTGGGAAATGCTGCTTGCCCTGGAGGTGGTGTCGCCTTGCCGGCTCCGTCCCTATCCCGGGGGACCCTCGGAGGCTGCTGTTCCCACCTGACACAGGGACAAGGAGAGGTCTCCCCGGGTTTGACACCAGCCCTCAGCACCAAACATGCGAGAGCCACAGCCTTCAACTGAGACCTGAGCAAAAAAACAGAGAAAGTTGCTTATTCCGTGAATTCCCATGGAGTGGGGACAGCAGAAACCCAGGCTCCCCTCACAGACCTGGCCTGGGGAGAATCCCAATGCTGCCAGAGCTAAGCAGCCCAACCTTTCCATAACCTCCGGGCAGCTGGGAAAAGGGAGGTCGTCAAAGCCCCGAACCGCCCACCCCAAAAATCCCAATTTTTCCACGAATCCGGGCAGAAAGAGCCGCCACAGCTGAGGGGGGGAAGCACATTGATCATTTATTGACGGTGCCCAGGCTGGGCTGCGGTAGCCTGCGGGAATATCGCGGCACGCACCACGCGGAGCGAGACGCCGGCTGCCTGAGGGGGGGAAAGCCTTTTTTTGGTCGGGCGGCAGGGAAAGGCTCCCGCCCCTGCCAAAACCTTGGGAGCAGGGCAAGCGCCAGCGTTGTGCCGCGACACCCGGCCTGTCTCAGCGCGGAGCGGTCGTGTCGCTGCCGTCCCAGCGGGAATTCAGCGCCTCAGGGCTGGCACGGATGGGGACGGCGGCGGGGCCGGAGCGCGGGAGCCGTGAGGGGAAGGGCACGGCCGCCGCTGCTGAGCCTCCCGCCGCGGCCGCGCCGCCGCTGCCCTCCTGGCGGCATTCCTGCGTGTTGGGTGGGAGGGAAGAAGCGGAAAGAAGGAAGAGGTGAGGAGGAAGGCATCGCCCCGCCAGGGCGTTGGAGATGCCGCTTTGTCCCCGCGTACCTCTGCGTCAGCCTCTGGACGAGCAGCTGGATCCAGGGCGCCTCGGGGGCCACGCACACCCTCTTGTTTTTCTTCAGGGTGAGGCTGCAAGGCCACAAAAACCCCTCAGCCCCTTCCCCAAAGCTTTTCCAACCGACAGAGAAAACTCCCCAGCACGGATATGGGCACACCCCAAACAGCAGGGAGATGGGATTTTTGGATTTGACCCAAAAGAGCCACACTGGGGGGAACCCCCTTTAAAACAGGCAGCGGCAGCCCTGCGCCTTGCAAGAGTCACCCCGACACTTGGGAGCTTCAGAGAGGACACAAGCACCCACAACTTGCAGGAATTGCTTCCCAGACTTTGCACTTACATGATCTCCTTCCTCCGGCAGTGCAGACCAGGCGGCGTGACATCGATGGTGAGGATCAGTCCCAAGTTGATAACCTGGGCGGTCGATTTGATGCACTTGCACCTCATGTTGGTCAGCAGGCTCTCCAGCGACAGACCTGCGCCCCAGAGCAGCCCACACCAGATCTCAGCCCCCCGAAGGGGAGGCAGACTGGGGGGACATCCCACTCCCCATTATCCCATCCCATCCCAGACACTCATGGGGCCACTTGCAGGGACGGGCTGGTGTTAATGGGGTTTGCAGCAAGGCTAATCCCTCCCAGCACAGCCTCTTTTCCTGTGCGTGGAGGGGGTTTAGCAGCAGGGTTTGAAAACTTAACCAATATTTTATGAATTAAACCCACTGCCCACCCACCAAGCACTCATGTTTCACAGGGGTCTGGAAGAGAAGCAACTTAAACACATGAAACAAATCCCCCAGTCCCAGGCATCCCCCTCCAGCTTAGCCACAGGATTTAAAAGATAAACTCGAGCTCAAAGGCAGGCGAGAGACAAATTTGAAAGATAAGCTCAAAGACAGGCAAGAAACAAATCTGAAAGCTTAGCAGAGCCCACACTCAGCCCCATCTGGGACACCCAGTGCCACTATCCAGGTATTTGGAGAGGGACACAGACACCCCAAAGCCACTCACTGCCCCCAGGCACCAAGTTGCTCAGGAGCAGGAGCAGGGCCAGCGCTGCCAGGAGCAGCCTCATCCTTGCTGCCCGCCCCGAGCCAATGCAGGGGCTGCCTTATAGCCAGCCCTGAGGGGATTTCACAGGCTGGGAAGGGCCTGAGAGGGAGGAAAAAGGAGATGCCCCCACGCTTCAACTTCCCTGCCTTGCTTCCCCCCCGTCGCACGTGGCCCACGAAAAAGGCAGAAACCACCACGGCCGCCTCCTAAAACCTCCTGCTCGCCCCATGTTTTCGGGGAAAGGCTGGTGCCCCCATGCCCCTGCTGCCCCCTGAGCACCCCGAGCCCCCAGAATGCCACAGGAAGGGATGCAAGGGACAGTAACCTCAGGCTGCCACCTTTATTGGACCTGTTGGCTTGTGCTCAAAAAGGACACCCAGCGCATGGCTGTGGGGTGGGAGGGGAGGGAGGTAGGGACTGGCATGGTCAAGGGTTTAAAGGCATAAAATGCCAAGTGAAAAGGGTCTCAGGGGATCAGGCGGGAGGACGCTCCCCCCAGGACTGGGGTAAAGTGGCAGCAGGATGGGGAGGGGAGGCAGTTCTGGGCCCAGCACATCTGGCCGTCCCTCCGGTGGCAGCTTCCTCAGCGGGGACGCTCTTTCTTCCTCCTGCCAAAAGCAGAAGAGGGGAGGAACGTGTGAAGACAGGTCCCCACGGGATGCCCGTGGTCCTGCCAGGAGCCCTGTGTGCTCAGGGGGAGCGGAGGGGAGGTCTTACAGGTGAGGGAGGTCCTGCAAGAGTTTCTTCACCCAAGGGGTATCGGGATCCACGCAGACCTTCTCCAGGGATTTTAGCTTAATCCTAGAAAACACACAGGCTTTCAGCACCGTCACTTCCCCCTCCTGCAGTGGAGGGGTTTTGAGCCGCCGAACCCCCCCCCCCCCATAAAAATAAGCATGACACTGAAGTAATTCAGGGAATGTGGGGGGAGTGGGAGGCTCGTAACCCCCGGCACACACTTACACCACCTCGAGGCGCCGGCAGCTGCTCCCCACGGGCCGGACCTCGATGCTGTCGTATTTCGCCGGAGGGATGAAGGCTCTGGTGGTTTTGCGGCAGCGGCAACTCAGGTTGCCATTGGCTTCCAGGAGAGCTGGAGGGACACGCAGCCGCGGCTCACCCATCACCCGAAATCCCACTGCCGTCCCCAAAACCCTTCCTGTGCAATGCGTGTGCCCCCACATCTCACCGGGATCACCCGCTTTAAACCCTGGAGGCGGCAGGATAACACCCCCGAAAACCTCATGTCCCCCCCAAGCCCGCCCGAGGGGAGCCTCACCTGCGTCCCCGGGGCGGTGGGTCGCCAGCAGCACCCCCAGCAGCAGGGCCGCCCACGCAGCCATGCCGGCCCCACCCCGGCACCGGCAGCATCCCCCTATTTGAGCCGGAAAATAGGAGAAGTGAGGCGGCACGGGCGGCCCCGGGGTCGGGGTGGTTTTCTCCCGTCCCGCTCTGTGCTGACGGAGCTCGCTGAGCTTGCAGTGAGCGCTGCCGGTCAAACGTGGCTCGGGGCTTGGCAGGGGCCCAGGCTTCCCGAAACTGGCTCCGTTTTCCCCTTCCTAGAATGCTGGGTCTTGTGAAGAGATCAGTGGTTTCCCCCCAAGTTTGTTCTTAGCCCACACAGCCCCACGAGCCCAGAGGTTTCTCTGTCCTGCATTACTATTATTACAGTAATATCTGTCCTGATATTACTATTTTCTCCTACTACAGCCACGTTGTCCCCCCACAAGGCGCAGACCAGCAGAGCTCTGGTGACATTTGCTTTTGGTCTTTTCCCCCAGAACTCTGCCACGTGACCTCACACCCATTCCCTTTCGGCCTGGATTGACTTTTAAAGCCTTACACCCGCCTGCAAACCCCAGCCCCATCGCAAACACCAGCACTTGGATGTGGGATGCATTGGCTGGATCCAGCTCCCTGCCAGGAACATCGTGGCCTCCAATCAGGACTCAGGGAAACAACAGGTTAGGATGGGAAGGACCCTCAACGAGGGGGAATAGCTTTACACTGGCAGAGGGCAGGGTTAGATGGGATTTTGGGAAGAAGGTTTTCCCTGTGAGGGTGGGGAGGGCCTGGCACAGGTTGCCCAGAGAAGCTGTGGCTGCCCCATCCCTGGAAGTGTCCAAGGCCAGGTTGGATGGGGCTTGGAGCAACCTGGGATAGAGGAAGGTCTCCCTGCCCATAGCAGGGGGATGGAACGAGATGAGCTTTAAGGTGCCTTCCAACCCAAACTGTCCTATGGTTCTATGTCCTATATTACTTCAAAGCTAGGAGATCCAGGGAAATACAACGGCAGGAAAAAATCCTGAATTTTATTGGACTTGAGCTCTCGGGACAGGACACGCCATGCTGTGCCACACAAACCCCAGCCACACACTCTGTCGCTGAGCACTTCGCACAGAAAGAGTCACAAAGTCATTCCTAAAGAAGCAGGAGCAGCCCCTCACAGAGGACGGCTTCGCAGTCCACGGGCAAGTAAATAAATGAAGGATTCAGGTTCACACCGATCCGGGGACCAAATGCAGGGGGAAACACCCCCACAAAACCCACCGTGGGGCTGGGGCCAGCAGTGAGCCACCCTCCCTACAGGCACTGCCAGTGTTTCAGGAGGGGGGGAAGCGAGGGCAAAGTGAGGAGCAGCCAGGCCTGCACACCCGGGCATCGTCCACCAGCCCGTCTCGGGGCTCTGGGCATCAACTTCCTTAGCAGGAAACTTATTTTTTCTTCCTGCGAAAAGCAGAAGGAGGAGAAATGTGTGAATGCCGAGAAAAGCGGGTCCTGGGGGGAGGAAGCTCCTGCCCCAAGCAAAGGAAGTCACTGCCATTTCCCCAGGGTGGGAATCACTCGCTGGGACAGCCACAAACCCGGCACGGGCACGGAGTGGGGCGGTTTCCCAGCCCAGCACCGATGCACTGCTGCACCTGCAATGAGCCAACCCTGCTCCTGCCATTGCTCCCCACCTTTTTTTTCCTCTAAAATGTTTTTGGAGATGCAGCACTGTGCATATAAGCCAGGGAGAGCATGACCCTGGGTCATGTGGAACTTGCACAGCAAAGAGTTGCCCCTCACTGCCTTGGGAGCGGGTCCCTTGGCCACCAGCAGCCCCCCGAGAGCCCCCCAGATCCACGAGCACTTCTCAGGAGTGCAGATGTGCTGGAATGCTGTCCAAGGCCACCTGAGCCAAAGGGGTTTCCACCAAACCAACTCACGTGCTAGCGATACGCTTCAGCAGCTTCTTTACCCAAGGGGCTTCGGGATTCACACACACCTTCCCTGCAGCTCTTAATTTAATTCTGAAACGCAAGGAGAGCTCCTGAGCATTCCTGTCCCCTCCAAAGGCAGGGATTTGAGCAGCCAGAGCTGATAGGCAAGAGTCAGTTTTTGCTCACACTGCCAGAGAAAGCAGCCAGAGACAGAGGAAGCCACGGGATGGCTAGGAACAAGGAAAACGCAACACATTGCCGTGTGGAGCAAAGACTTGAAGGCCAGAGCATGGTTCAAACACAGGTTTTTTTCTGGAGATTTACAAATGTATCAATGCTGAGCAGTTAAGGAATTCTGGGAAAATTAGTTATGGCCCAGCGTTTAAAGATGTGCTCCCTCCAAGCTGCAAACAACCCCCTCTCCAGCACGCTCCCTGCTAAGCACCAGCATGAGGAAATCACACTTTCCCTGGCTGGAAACATTCCTTTGGGTCCTGTAGCAGGTGGCCTGGGGTGCATTTCCACACCTCATATTTCTCAGGGAGCAAGCCAGCAGCAGTTTTGGAAAGGTTTCCAGCAAGGCAGCGTGGAAGCAGGATGGCGGTAGAAGCACAGCACTTACATGATCTCCGTGCGCCTGCAGGTGCTGCCCACGGGCCTTATCTCAATGCTCTCATATTTCTTGGGACTGATGTAGTCTGAGGTTGTCTTGGCACACCTACAGCTCAGGTTCCCGTTCACCTCCAGGATGGCTGGGAGAGAGAGAAGGGGGCAATTTACAGACACAAACCGCGCTGTTAGAGATGCAGCAGCTCCGAGAGCCAAAGGAAGTTTCCCTTTCCATGTTTTCACCGACAGCACTGCAGGGACCACAGTAAGAAGCCGTGCCTCTGCCTCAGTTCCCTGCTCCCACACAGCTCCTGAAAGCTGAACCAGACCCTGGCAAAGGACGGCCACACTTTTTCCCTCAGCTAAACAGGCAGGAAGATCCCAGTCTCCTCCAGTCCCTTGATGCGGGTGATGCCCACCCACAGCAGGGAGCTGACAGCAAAGCCACCCGGAGCTCACCTGCGTGGGCTGAGTGGGACATCACCAGCAGCAGCAGCAGCCAGGGGAGCACGGGGACTCCCATCCCTGTCCCAGCCAGCACTCGCATCCTCGCGGCAGGATCGGCCCCGGGGACGCTCTGAGGAGCCGGGCGCACAAACACCCCTATTTATTCGGGAGGGTCACACGCCGACTCAGGCACAAGGTTCACACTTGAGCAGTCAACAGCCAGCCAGCAGAGCATGGAGAGGGGTGACATCATTTCTCGGCTGCTCCCACAGCCGCCTCGGGGGCTGAATTGACAGTATTGTTGATCGAGACCTGCCACTGGGACGAGGCGCAGATTTGGATTCCCCACACCCTGTTTCTGTTGGGTCTGTGCTCATATCACCCTTCACCCCCTTGAGCATTTACCCCTCAACCACACAAAAAAGCCCAGCATAAAACCAGAGTGCCAGCCCTGGCTGAGCAGAGGGGGTTTAATGCACTCAGACATTTACATATTTCTTTCTTAGGGCTGTATTTCCCCCACGCTATTTTTGCTGCCTCTTTCATCAGCAAAAACG